>NC_065526.1:25152190-25263326 GCF_006386435.1 Epinephelus moara
CTTTTTTGAGATATTTATCAATACCTCTAATGAAACGTTTTGAAGAAATTACATAATCTGCATTAAATATTAACTGTTTTCAACTCTCATTAATATTAATGAAATGCCTGCAGCAGGTTAGTACTAACTGCTCAAAAGGTTTATGGTCTTTGTGAGCCTCAGACTCTCAGATTATAGTATATATAAACCATGTAAACAAAAACAGGAAGATGTTTTGTTGCACACTGTGTTTTTTCTCTCCATACAACAATGCCAAGAAAAAAGATACATTACAGGAAAATAAGACAGTCCATGTGTGCCTTCTATATTTTTATTGCAATGATAAGATAGATATATTTCCAGACATCCAGTTTCATTAAATTATTCTCCAATATTGCATGAGACAGTCTTCAGAATGATATTGATCCAAATGTGGACAACCAGGTGATCAAAAGACACGGTTTTTGACCAGAGATAAAACATGAATGTTTTACAGTTTCACTTTTTATTTCCCCCAGAAATGTGCGATGAGAAGCAGCAGCATAGAGAGTAATAATACTACAATATACAACAGACCGATACTGTGCAACAGTCAAGAACAATTGGGAGAATTATTTATTTTTTTTCTCTTTTGTGAAATGGTTATGCCAATATTGAGAGTACAGCAACTGGCAACTCAGGACACAGAGATGCACTTTGCCCATTTGGGGAAGAAAAAACCAAATATATTAGAACAGAAACAACAACGTGGAGGTGTGAGTTAGAAAGTCAAAGAGCTACAAACCTCATCGGGATTACAGGAGACAGAACAAACTACTAAATACAGTCTAAGTGAGTTCAATTTTAGGCAAAACAAATAACTGTACAGAAAGCTGTGTGGAATATATTAAAAATATTGTTTCACTGTGAGGAGAGTTTTTGCCACGTCAGACTAAGTGGGAACCAACAGTGTTACACAAGCCACTGGTTTTATAACATCGGGTTAATGACTGACCGTTTGTTAGTGAGAGAAGTGGTGATGTGGCAACAAACCAACCAGATCACATGTTCAATGTTACGGCTAATGTAAAAAAACAAAAAACAAAACAAAAACAAAAACAGAAAAATATTTATCTAATGAATTCCCGCTGTTTTCTTCTCCCAAATGTTAAGTTTAAATAATGAGTCGCTCTTTATGATCGTATAAAAACAAAAATGAACATTACAAAGTCTGTGGAATAAAAATTATCTTTCCTAATACAAAATAAAAATGAAAAAAAAAAAAAAAAAAAGTTTTATAGTTCTTAGACTGTAATTAATGTATGTATATATTTGATATATCAATAGAATCCATATATAAATGATACATTTCTATTTTTTTTTATACTTAAATATAATCCTCGCTATGACTAAAAAGAGCATCTAAGACATTTCTAGCCAGGAGATAATATGAAGAACAGCTTGGACCATGGCCGCCAGTTACTAGGCTTTGACTGGAAATGAAACTGTAGTGGGGTCAGTGGACCAGCACCCCTATTTTCACACATGACGGCTTGTGCGAGACCAGACAGAACTGGTTTGAGTGGGAGTCTAGTGCGAACAACTTTAAGCGGTTTCATTGAGACCAAAAATCTTTGTATATCTACACTAACAACTTTGTGCTGTGCTTTTTTTTATTTAAATCTTTATTTTTTTTCCCAAAGACGCGAAAGGTTTTGAAGGAGTTTGACACAAATTAACAAAAGAGTACCCCTCGCTCTCACACTCAACTCTCCATATTAAATCAGCATGCATAACATCATTATTAGTCGTGTTTGGCACTAGAGTTTACTTTATATCTGGTTCTGTTTGCAAATAGACAGTTAATCAGTGAACGTAATATCGTCTAGATTTAGTTGTACAACAAATGCTGCAATCTTTTTTTAAAAAAGAAACTTAAGTATGCCAGCTGTGTCCCAGTTGCTCACATTTACTCTTAAAGATGAGTCCCACATTATAAACATGAACTACTTCAGACTGTGTGGAGGATTGCACTATGATCATCAGCCATTTAGAAAAACAAAACAGAACTTTTTTTTTCTCACTGAAAATGGCAAGTACCTCAAGGAGCCGTGCTACTCTGCTTTCGTAATACTCCATCCAGCCACAACATGGTCGACGTTTAGGTTCCTTCGAGTAAACTACAAGATTTGGTCCATCCGGCTTGGTTCAGGTTTCAAAGCAGGTCAGTTTGCTTTAAGGGCTGCCTGAGAAAGCTATCAGACTCACTGCCATTCAACAGGACGTGAAGCGTGCCGTAGCTGCCTCACCGAAAGAAGGTGACAGAATGGGGGCTTTCTTGCTAACGTGATTGTACCAACAACATGGAGCTCAAAGATGACAACAGAAGAAGAAAACTGGAGGGGCAAAGAAACATAGCTCTTCTCTGGTAGCTAAGGTCGAGCTTTGAACGCACATACGAAACATCTAAATGTAACCAAAAAGGGGACATAAATAAAGTATACTGAGTTAAAATAACACAGAAAGGAAACAGACAAAGACATGAAAACCCTCCATCAGGTCTGTTGTTGGTCTGATGGATTTTTTACATTGACAACTTCCTCAGGCAAACATGTCGGTGGCAGTTTTCATTTTAACATAAATAACATTTGTGTGGGAGGAATCAGGATCCACCATAAGGCTGCTTTTAGAATTTTTTCCCCATTGTCGTAGCCGTTTACGTTTTCATTGTTGTGTCTATCCCGGTACTGGTCTATCGGAACTGTTTAGTGGAAGATCTCAACAACAAGAGATGGAGTCTCTCCTCGGCATCAGCAGGCTCAGAGAGGCCGGACGAGCAGGTCCTGGGATCACAGGAGGAAGGGAGGGAAGGGCAGAGAGAGAAAGAAGTGATGGGATTGTAAGGAGTTTATGTTTCAGCAGTCTGGGGTTTAGTCTCACTCTCGCCCCCTTCTTTCCTCTCTTGCGTCTCCTCGTCTTCCTCCTCCTCTTCTTCTTCCTCCTCCTCTGTGTGCTGCTCCAGCTCCTCCCTGGTGATCATCTCAAAGTCGTTTCCGTTGCTGTGCTGCGAACCTTCATCCTCCCGGCGGTCGCTGTCTGTGTCTGACTGGCGGTCTGCCCCCGTTCCCTCCCCCTCTGCTTCTTTACCCTCCTCGGCCTCTTTGCACTCCTCCTCTTCTTCCTCCTCCTCGTCATCGCCGTCCTTTTTCTCGCTGTCCGACTTCTCGTCGCTGTCTGACTTTTGAGCCTTGTTGCCGCCGTTGTCCTTCTCGTCCGTCTTGTCCGAGCCCTTCTTGCTGCTGGCTCGTGGTCCCTTGTACTCGTGAGTGTAGAGCGGCCTGAACGAGTCGATGAAACCGACGTCGGCCGTCAAGTTGGGGAGGAACCAGAAGTGGTGGCGGCCGCCGGTCACCAGCCAGATGATCAGGAAGAGGATGCAGCGGGCTGAAGAGAGAGGTAACCAGTGGGATCAATTTACATATATCAAACACACATCTTAACTTTAGTGGCATTAAAATCTATGTTAAACCCCCTGCTGTTCACCTGTGACTGAATGTTTGTCTTCAACACTGTTACTAAATTTGGGGAACTTACAACTAATTACAGCACTGAATCTTGTCTGTTATTTTTGTTTAACTGTACTTTGTTTTATCAACTATTTTCTTTTTAAATCTATCTGAATTCATTTTAATGTCCTTTGGTTGTGTTTATAAATGTCCTTCTGATGCATTTCTTTGCATACTTTGAATGCCTCTTATTTTGACACATACTGTAGAAATAAAGCTCTGTTGTCTTAAGTCAGGATAATTCTTCACAACTTTTTATTGCAATTAATAAAATGAAATTAAGCCTACAGCTATGAAAAATGTCATTCTTGTCATCCCTATGAAAATGTTTTTTTATTTTATAATAATATACATCATTGTACCAATTAAAAAACAACATTTTTTTACTCTTACAATTGCCTTTGTGTACTCAGTGGCCACTTTATTAGGTACTCCAGTAAAATTTCATTCCAATACAGCAGTTCAGCCATTGATCCTACCTTTACAAAGGCAGTAATGTTAAGTTCTGATTGACACTGTCAGAGGTATTAAGTTGTTATTACTGAGGTCATGGGGGTTAGAGACTTTGCAATCCTCATTAGAATGATGAATCACATTAATCCTGTCTTTCAATGACGTCAGTTTTTTTTAAACATGCTATAAACACTTCTGCTTTTAGATTGTTTGGAGGAGACTTTGTATGAACTAACTTATTTTGAAACATACCAAACCCTTACTATTTGCTTTTTATTCTTGTGAACTATTTTTCTTCTTTAAGATTCAAAAACTATTTGAATAAAACAAGATAAAGTTAATTGTTTGAACTAGTCACAACCAGTAGAAATACACAACTGGTGACAAGGGATCGCACATGGATATTAAAGGTGTCACAAGAGAAAAAAGCTGGAAACCTTTGCTGTACACACAGTGGAAGTATTGCATTAGACAAGCATTATCTCCCATGTCTAAGAAAGCCACACGCACATTTGCTCATCTTCTGATGCATGGATTCAAACTGTTCCTTATGCAAATTACAAATGGCTAGGGTGACATTTATATTTAAAATGTTGCTTTGATTAATAGTATAACTTCATGTAAGTGTAGCATAAAACTGGGCAAATTTTGTTTTGCATTTAATTAAATGCAGGAACTTAGTGCAGGAATCTAGAGTACATGTACTTACCAACAGCAAGAAGCAATATACTAGCCACAAAGCAGCCTGCTGCGACACTTAGATAGTAAACTCCTACACGCATTTCTGCTGGCCACAGTGGGAACAGAGTGGCTGCTATCACGGCAATAACTGAAAGACAAACACACATGCACAGATGGTGTGAGAACAAAAAAGTAAAAATCAGCTGCAATCAGTAACAAGTAGCCCTCCATTCAGTTCTTGTTCAGAAGAACTCCATTTATGATTTTCAGCCACTGACTCACCGAGTATCAGTCCCATGGCAAATGTCTTGAAATGAACAGGATCGTAAATCCACACATACACCTGAAGAAAGGAGACACAGTTTGTGATTAGAAGCATTTTAGGATCACAAACATTTCTCTATACACACACAAGCACAAAAAACTCTAAGACCACATTAAAATCTGTCATATTCACATTAACCCTTCAAAAAATTAGAAACTTTGAGGATGCAGAAACATGCACAAACATTCAGAAACACGTTATGACATGTTACATGAAGAAAAAATATTTAAGATCCTACACCATTTTTAGGTGAGCAACCAAATTCTAACCAACTTAACTCTTCTGTACAAAAGGGCAGATTTCATTGTATTCTTTCCATTGAAGCATGTGTTCAGATGGGTTCAGACGACACTCAGGTGGACTTGACCTCCTCATCTGAGGCTCATTCAACTTGCAGCCAGTGTTGACCGGTTATAAATGCATCTGTGCCTCAAGTTTCCAGCAGATCATTATTTGACAGGCAGCACTGTGATAATTGGAAACATGGCATCAGAACTAAGCCAAAGTATGAAGTCAAATTGTTATTCTGAGCATTTTCAGGGTCAAATCATGGCTAGACTAAAAGTTTTTGAAGGGGCAGTATGTGGAAATCTAAAATGCTTTGGAAGACTACTTGACTGGCTGTGGCTCAGGAGGAAGAGCAGGTCATCCATGATGCCCAGCTCCTCCAGTCCGCATGTCGAAGTGAACTTGGGCGTATGAATGACTTTAACTGATGAGCACCTTGTATGGTAGCCTCAACCAACTGTGTATGAATGTGAGATGTAGGGTAAAAATGCTTTGAGTGTTCAGATGACAAGAAAGGTGCTATACAAGTGCAAGTCCACTCCATTTACCATGAAGACCAAAGAAGGACTTAACTCCACAGTGACCTGACCTACACCACACTGAACATACATGGAGGCACCTGAACACTGAGAAAGCCCTGTGGCAACACAAGAAGCTCTTTGGAGCATTCTCAAATCATGCTGTGATAACACAGGTCATCAGGTTTTGCCCCAACTTGTGGATTCCATGCTAGCTCGAGTGCATGCTGTCATCAAAGCAAAAGGGGGACGTACCAAATGCTAAGACATACTGAAACTCATGTAGGCTAAACTTTTCAAATATTCAACTTTTCACTCAAATTGTTAAGCTGATATTAGCATTTGTAATGAAAAAAAAAAAAAAGGTGTTTCATTCCTAACCAATCTTGCCTAGTGGTCGCAGACTTTTGGACTACACACACACACACACGTACATACACAGTATATTTATCCTCTACACACACTCACTTCATTTCCATCTAGAAAAAGCTGATCTTCATGAGGCTCCAGTTTAAACTTCTTCTTCACCTCTTTCTTCTTCTTGGGGGTTCCAGGACTGTCATCCTATGAAAACATATAATTTAAAAATACAAATATTTTATATAAAATCTATCCTTGACTTACAAATCATTTTTTTTGCAATGTGATCTATATGCTTATTCACTTTCTTGATGAGAATTGGTTGAGAAGATTGGTACCACTCTCATATCTGTACGGTAAATATGAAGCTATAGCCAGCAGCGAGTTAGCTTAGTTTAGCACAAAGACTGGAAACAGGGGTAACAGCTAGCCTGGCTGTGTCTGAAAGGAAACAAAATCCACCTACCAGCTCACAAGCTAACACTTTGTGTGTCTTCTATTTACTCTGTACAAAAACTGGTGTGAGAATGACAGGCTTTCCCAAACTGTCAAACGTTTCCTTCGAGTGTTGATGTTATTAGATGGTCTGCAATTAATGCAGCATTTCAGCTGGTTATAGTTGGCCGGTCAGACTATTAACTCAAACTGGCATTTGGCCGATAAAAACCTAACTGGTTAATTTTCCACTCGATCATAGTTTCCCTTTTTACTGACCCAGACCTGACACCATGAACACACTGAGCTGCTTCTTTCCAGGATTTCTAAAGATCTGTCCACAGCAAAGTTAATATCCACCCATTTACTGTCAGGCTCCGCGGTGTCAAGGCAACTGACCGGTCATTAAACAAACATACAAAAGTGAAAACAGTGTGAGGGGGAGGCTGTAACCTGTGCAACACCGATTACCCTGTTCAGATAGATCCCACTGTCAAAGCAGAACAATAAAAATATACTGATGTATACTAAATCCTCCAACAGTGACAATACTATCCTTTAAAGGCAGGTAACAATAGTAATGATAATAATAATAATCCCAATAATCTCAGGGGTTTAGTCAACATTAAAAGAAACAGTGTTGGGTAACGTACGCTCTTCTCTTTCTTGATTTCAGCCACCTCAGACTCTTTTTTCTTCTCTTTCTCCTTCTTCCCTTTTTTCTCCTCCTCTTTGCCGCTGTCACCCTTGGTCTTCTCCTTCTCTTTCTCCTTCTCTTTCTCCTTCTCTTTTTCCTTTTCTTTCTCTTTTTCTTTCTCCTTCTTGGTGTCTTTCTCAGGTTTTTTCTTCATCACTTTGAGAGCCCGGTGGAAGAACTGCTTCTTTAGGAGTCTACAGAGGACAGAGGAGGATAACTGGATAAGAAGTTTGTGCTCTAGAAAAGGATCAGCACTCAGTGAATAACCTTTTAAGCCCTATGATAAGCTATTATGGCAAGGCTGAACTATACAGACCAGTGAGCAGTGATAACTAACATGTCTTTGGGGTCATCGGGTGGGAATAATAATTATAAATAATGTTTTAGTTTAAATCAACATCAGTGTGCACAGACTCAAAGGTCATGTGAAGGATTTTATCTCAAAATGCAAATATTTCAGCCTGGCATTTGCATGTCCCATCTGTTGGTTGCTCAGCAAGACTGAAAGGAATTTATTTAAATTGTAGTTTCATGCCTGCAGGGCTCAGCATCTGTTTTGATAATACATTTTTGAAGTCTCTTTTTGAGCAATAACACCAAAAACTCGTTAGTTCCCACTTCCAAACGTCGATACTTGCTGGGGTTTGTCATCCTCTATGATTGTAAACTGAATATGTAACACTATGAAGGCATCACCTTAGGTTTTGGCAAAATGCGTCAGACTGTTTTCAAACATTTCATAGACCAATAAATTACTGGATAAATCAAGAAAACAATCAATAAAATTAATTGATCGTATAAATAATCCTACATACCATTCACCATATTGAAAGTGTATGAATAAAAAAACTTAGATACTTTATTTTAGAATGAAATCCTGCATATGACAAATGTTTTTTTATCTACAACATCAGAGGTGTAGCAAAGTGTATAACGCAAAGTGTGTTACGCAGCGAACCTGTTGCAGTAATCCAACACAGACTCCCTGGTGGTAAACAGCGCCTCCTCTCCCTTCTTAGCCTTGGCCCACTTGGAGTCCAGCAGACAGTCCACTGCCTTGGAGGCTAAAGGTGGGGACACAGAGACGGACAACATTACAAAAACAGAGATTGATATTGGGTCAAAAATGCCATGCAGCCATGATCCTGGTATTCTGTGTTATTACACTTTTTATCAGTGCAGAAGCCTGTGTTGAATCAAAATTCACTAGGTTAATGTGCACCCAGCTTATTGATTGGACTCCAATACATTTAAAAATAGAATGTAATGTAAACTGGAGTGACATTTAAAATTTCCTTCTTTTTAACTTTAAAACATATGATAGTTGATTTTGCAACTTTTGGAGCAGTAGAACCAAACTGTGAACACAACGTTGACACATCATTACCTTATACGATGATACTGCTAACTACTGAGCAAACAGCTGCTTATTTAAACATCCAGCAGTCACAGAGCGACATGATCATTCATTTAGGGTTCTATCCACCTGATGAATTAAGTACCATAATCAGTATCTTTTCTCTCTGTTTCTGGTCTCTACTAACTCCTCAGGAGGGATATTTGGCTGTTAAGCAGCTCACTCCACTGTGCTCATCAGCTGGTCACTGCCTCTGCATGTTGTTTCCTGTTGAACAGGTAGTGTAAAGTGGTTTTTTATGAGGTTTTTGACTAAAAACGGCAGCCTGCTGTGGCTGAAAATGGTGCTATGAGAGCAGTGAGAGTGACGCAAAATGGTAACTTTGCAGCTAAATAGCCAAACAATGAGCTGAAACTCACTATAAAGCTGCGTAAAACCAAGTAGAGCGGCAGAATCACTGAGTTCATGACTAGCACCTCTTTTATAGTTTAATTTGCTACATTCTTATTGCAAAAATATTGCTCACAGCCACTTTAGGAATGTGTACTTATCCCTTCACCTGACAGTGATGGTACTAACAAACTGAATAATGGCTACACAGGGAGTCTCACACTTATTACTCAAAGGTCCGCATCTAATTTTTATTCAAGGTTAGAAGTTCTGGAATGATTGGTGATTACAAAATAACATTTCATCAACCCAATTACACCTTTTAAGTAACATACATTCAAGTTCAAGACAGTCAAGATGGCCAAAATACATTTAAATCTAGTGGGAGAAACAAAATAAATGCACATTTGTCCGCTCACTCCTCTCTGAATACTTTGTTTTCATGGTCAACTTTTCCTTTCTCTGTAAAATTAGACTATAACATCTTCACCTCTGTGGTGACAAAGTGTTACTTGTCACCAACTGACTCTACTTGTCATTGCAATTAACTAAAACTGAGGCAGACACGGCTCGGACAGTTACTATATCTGACTCTGACATATTCTTACAACTACATCTAGGCTAGTTTTAGAAATAGTGTGCTGGAGAAACTGAGACATACTCTGTATCTGTGATTTAAGAGCTGATAGCAAAGTCTCGGGAGTAACATTAATGCTTGAACTTGGCAGTAGCAACACACAGATCTCTCCAGCAGCTGACGTTGCCATGACAGCAATGTCAACGATATGGAAATTAAACCCACAATCATCTGGGGACAGGATCACTGTGAATGATCTCCAGCTACACTGTATATTCAAACTCACTAATAATTTATTGATCAAGAGAAAAATAATTTAAAACAGAGACACTTCATAACGTGTTGCATTCATAACATGAGGCCTGGGCTGGGTCCAGATGCAGACCGTGGTCAGGACTGTCAGACTGTAGACAGCTGTCCACAGCAAAGGTAAGCAACTGTAAGGTCATGTGATGGTGATGAGAGCAATAAGCGGCCTCAGCAGTCACGACTTAGTCTACCCACAACTACTGAGCAAACAGCATTTCCCAACATCATGCCACAGAACACCACCATTATACATACTGTGTGGGAGGATCGGATCGGTAAATGAGACTGCAGTGGAAACATTTGTTTAAGAATTTGGCAACTCCTCAGTAATGTGGCACAGTTCGACCCAACACTACAAAAGGTTTTTATTTACTGTGACAAAATCAAATGCAGCTGAATCTCTGTTCAGTAAACGCAACTGGCTGTGTGTCTGAAAGCAAACACAGGGGAGGATTTGATCTCTTGGTTCACACTCCACCCCATGTGGCAAGGTGTTGTGTGTTTTGCCTCTTGCCTAACATCCCACAGCTGAGCACTAACCAATAAAATAGTCGACTCGGTGGCCCATCATGTTGGTAGACTTGGTGGGGCAGTTGAATCTGAGGTACTTGGCCACCGCCTTCTCCTCCTTGGTGGGCTCACTCACCTCCTGCAGGGCAAGCCAGACAAACACACACATAAATATTCACACAGAAAAACAACATCACAGTCAGGCAGTGATGCTCTACTATAATCTAGCACTGAACTACAGAGAGAGAACCAATAGCAAATTTTACGGCTACATCTAGGACAGGGCAAACATATCCAGCATGAGTCAACACAAGTAAGGAAAAATAATAAACTCATATTCATGTATTAAAAAAAGCTTGACATTACATTTATCAGTATCAAGAAAATTAGGACTATTTATTATGATGTAGCAACATCTGTTGAAATGCACAACATCTGTCAACATAATGCTATAACCCTGCAAAAAATAATGGTACTATTGATCTGCAGTACTATTATTATTGTTACTGCACACCGGATTATACTGCAGGGTCACGTCAACACAACACCAAAAACACAAAAAACTATGGCTATATTAAAAATTGAGTATTAAGTCAAGTCTTGCTCAACAAGCTTAAAGTAAAGAAAAGAGCCACACGATTAATCAAATTATTATCGCAATTGCAATATGGCCAAGTGCAATGTCCAAACTGTAGGAGCCACAATTTTTCGATAAGGGTAAATTGTGCCACAACATACCATTATGTATAAAGCATTGTGCTACAGAGATGCCCTGACCAATAAAATCATATTCTTAGACATGAGGAAACATGCTTGTTTGGTACAGACCCTAGTAAAAATCACAGTATCATAATTTTTATATTTCAGTAAAATTGTGACTCACATTGCAAGCACAATATCTGTCAAAATCATAGCAATGTATTTATTTTGCATATCATATGTAGCCCTAAAAAAGAAGTATCTGTATCAGGGTTTCTGCACTGCAGTGCACTTTGTAAGTGTGCCTTTTATTGAGGTCAACTCTTGTGATGTGAAAGCAGGTGTTGTGGGTGATTTAATCTAAAGCAACTGATTTTAAATTGCTACATTTATACAATTATGTGAATATTTGTCAAAACTAGAAAACTGAGATTTAATATAACTTGATTAAAGTGTCGGTTTTGCAGTGAATTAAATGCCTGATAAATGTAGGTTTTTCAAAAGCGTAACATTACATTTAAGCTAATATTACCATAAACCCAGTCCTTCTCATTGATTTCCAGCAATGCCCAAAACAGCCAAATAAAATCAGGAATCAATCAGTATAAAAAGTCTAAAAGTTATTGACAGCTGTTTAATTTTATCTGACCACATCCATACTACATTTGTAGGATCAATCATGAATATTTTACTGTCCATCACAAAAAGAACAAAACAGATGTATCTGTAGGGTTGTTGACATCTGTGGCTGTGGAAATTTACTCTCTGGCCAATCTACAGAAAACAATCTATTTAGCAAAAAACTTTTAAGTTTCATTTTGTGATCATATCTATCTAACCAAATGTGGTTCAAATACTGTTGAAATCTGAGTGACTCAGTAAAAGCCTCCACTATGCAGACAGTGTCTCCACCTCCAGAGTCAGGTAAACTTTGTCTACTTTATACACCCAGTGTCATAAACTGCAAATGTTCATCTGTAGCAATAACAGAGTGACCAAACTCTTCCTCCCTCCTCACAACATCTGCACTGTCTGCCCGCCTGCAGCACTAAACCACATGCCAACACGCAGGGAATGAGAGCATCAGCACAATGAGAGTCAGTACTGCTTTATCCAGTCCAGCTGGCTCTGGCCAGCAACATGAGGAAGACTAGGCCATCAAACAAGCCTTTGTTTAAAGAAACAGGTATCAGTCACACTGCTCAGTTACATGAGACCAGTAAACGGAAAGCCCCCTTTCACCGTCTATATGATCTACCTGGCATGATCACATGAGGATTAGCTGCTCTGCTCTAACAGCCATAGTATGTGAGGATGTGTTACTACTGCACACCAAGTCCAAAGCACCGGTCCTTCAAGTCGATATCCAAGTAACAGTTTTGGCTAGAAATGCATCTCATTTCAACACTTGAATACTGTAAGACACAGTGGTAAACAGCACATGAATACTTCAGAGGAATTATGTCGTAAAAGGAGATAACTGTTGTGTAATGTAGTGTGGTGATCTTAGGGAGCCTCTTTAAAGACATAAAGAGATAACAGTATGTGTTGTTATGCAACTAAACTTGAACATGCAGAGACTTACACTTAGATGGGTGGTTTATTAGGGAACACCCACCTCGAACTAATGCAACAGCCCTGTAGTAAGTCCTACCTACATGAAGGTTATGAAGTTGCAGCTTTTTCAGGGAGGTTTTATTTTACCTTTATAATCATTTTGTAAGATGTAGTTTCTGGGGCTGCTGTTGAAACATATGCATTATACTGAGAAGTGTTTCTTAAATCTAGTCTACCTCTTCGATTTTATCACAGTAGAAAATCACTCAGAACTGAATGTTACAACCTACATGGATGTAGGATTTAATTATTGCAGGTCTGTTGAATTAGACAGCATTAGCTATCGAAGTGAACCAAGTGCACATTGAAATAATCGTCTTGGCTTCATGTCAATCCTTGAATGCTGTGATGTAAAGCACAAACAAGTAAAGCTGTGTGTAATGTAGAGTGGTGAGGTTGGTGATACTTTCTTTTGGTTTCAGGTATGCTTATAAATGAGATAAACAGCATGTGTTTGTCATGTGGCTGAACTGGGATGGGCAAGAGTACTACACCTAGTTGGTGGTACATTAGGTACACCTAGCTACAACTGTATAATGTAACAAATCCTGCCTTCATGAGAGTTAAAATGTTACTTTTGGAGGCCGTAGTTTTTTTGTGCTGTTAAACTGTTAGACTGAGATGTGTAATGCATTAGAGGCTAATGTTTAGTCTTCATTTATATAAACATTTCTAAAGCTGCTTTAACAGAAACTGAAACACCATGAATGTAGGATTTATTGCAGGGCTGCTGAATTAGAGAGCATTAGTTTCAGCTAGATGTACTTCATAAATGGGTAACTAAATATTTATCCAAGTGACATTCCCTGACTACATATCCAATACAGCCCATATTTGGTGTAAGTTAGAGCACAATCAAATGTTTTTTAGTAATCAAGAGAAACTGAGCTAAAAAAACAAACAGGTAACTGTGTTATGCAGACTGATGATGCTGGTGACGAACAGGCCTCTTAAACTGTGGACCACTCATAGTATGTGTTGTTATGCAGCCGAGCTTAAATGCACAAGAGAACTATATTTTATATGCAAGTGTCAGCCCAATGCCTTGCATTAGGCGAATACAACACTATCATTAATCTACAATTATAGCACATGGAGTAAAAACAGCTCAGCTTAGTTTATCCCACTGCTTTGTAGGATATTACTGCTGTGTCCCATTTATCACACTACTTACTAGCTGTATGTACGTACTTTAATAATCCCTTCTAGTATGGTTAGAACTAGTATACAATCAACATAGCTGAAACAATAAAACCACTGGGGTTTGAAGTGATTAAAATTGATCATCTCATTAGAATGCAATGTTCTGCAGGAAACCTTGAGTCCTGGCATTTATGTGGATGCCACTTGACACGTTCCTTCCAGCCAAAGATCATTGCAGTTGCAAACTAAGTATGTCCCCTCATGGCAACAGCACTTCCCGATGGCAGTGCCTCCCCAGCAGGACAATGCACCATGACACACTACAAAAACTATTCAGGAGTGGCCTAAGAGAACATGACAAATAGCTCAAGATGTCAACCTGGCCTCCAAAGTCCCCGGGTTCCAATCCAATCGAGCATTTGTGTGAGGAGCATGTGGGACATGCGGTATCCAAGAGGTACCCCCCAATCCACAGTGGGGACTCCTTGGATTGGACTTGGCTCTAACCCGTCAAGGCATGGACACAAGACCTCTGAGAGGTGTCTGGCCGCAGATCCATTGAGTCCTGTGGGTTGTGAGATGTGGTACCAGCATGACCCACAGATGATCAAATGGATTGGGATATGGGGAATTTGGAGGCCAGGATGACGCCTTGAGCTTGTTGTTACATTCCTCGGATCATTCCCAAACAATTTTTGCGGTGTGGCATGACGCATTATCCTGCTGGGGGGGCCATTGCCATCAGCGAGTGCTGTTGCCATGAGGGGGTTACTGCGTCTGCAACAGTGTTCTGGTCTGGGGGGTGGAACGTGTCAGATGGCATCCACATGAATGCCAGAGCCCAAGGTTTCCCAGCAAAATGTTGCATTGTAAGGAGATGATCAATGTTATTCACTTCATCTGCCAGTGGTTTTAATGCTGTGGCAGCTCGGTGTACAGTTTAATTGGTACTATTATTACCAACTGTGCTGAGCTGCCTTCCTTCTATCCACTACCTTGTTTTTTCCACTATAAATACTGACATATTTGAGTATTCTTTATTTTGTCCCCTTGCCAGATTTATCACACAACAAACCCAAACCTGATCAGAACTAGTATAAAGTATGAATCTGGGTCACAGCTCATATCTAGCATTAATCATCTGACAATAATTGAACTGACTTCAAATAAAGTTCTTGCTAATTTAGATTTTATGCATATTCGTCAATGGACAACTGAAATGGGAGCCTGTTCATGTCCCCTTGAGGTGCTCTTCCCCGGTGGCTGGCTTCGGTGTTACAAACATAAATGTGTCATGGTTTAATTAAGGCTTAAAATTAAAAAATCTAACTCCTGACACTTACTTTAACATGCTCAGGAGTCATGTCTAAGTTGACTGACCTGTAGCCACTCTGTAAACTGTTGCTTCAACAGACATCAATGCTTTAGTCTTTATAGCGCTCCATTTACCACACTAATTTGCTGCAACCTGCACAGTAAGTTAAATTATAATGTAATGTGTTGACTCATTAATTAAAATTCCCGCAGATTGCCTCACGTTATGTAAACACGTCTGGTTAGAGCTGACGCAGCTTAGCCAGAAAAACGTTTACAGCCAGTTCTATCAGAATAAAGATGGTGGACTGTGAAGACGGCTCAGTACAAAGTGTAACAGCACCAGTCATATATGTATATCAGCGTGAGTGCTACAGGCAATGCAAATAATAACTACCTCTGAAACGTGTCATTAAAACACAAATACTAACATTTGTTTTCGCTAGCCAGCTAATGCTAGCTACCGTTAGCTAACATCTAGCTTCATCTGCCGCCGGTTAACGGCTCCCCACGAGGATGCTGCCGTTAGCGAACAACCCGCAACAGGTCGTAAACCCGCACACGGTTTTTACTCGCTGCCTCTGAGCTTGCACGGGCAGTAATTTCTATGAATTGAGAGGTGTTACCTGGATCCGCTTCTTGTGCCTCCTGCGCTCCGCCATGATCCTCCAACTCAGCTACTCTGACGTGCGCGGGGCTGCGCACGCGCATGGAGCGTGTAGTATCGCGAGACCAAGTGATTAACGGTTAAAAAAAGCAAACGATAATTTCATTCATAACTGAGACAGTTAAACAAACAGTGTGGACTTAGTGTCTTTTTGTTGCTGTTTTGTAGCATAATTTGTATTATTATGCATATATATCCATATTATTACCTTTGAATTTTATTTACAATATATTCATAAGCAGTGGTTGAAAGTAGCTAAGAACATTTACTCATGTACTGAAGCCTTTTTTTGAGGTACTTGTACTATGACCATTACCGTTTTCTGCTATTTGAAGCAAAGGCAGGAAGCAGAGCCCTCTTATAGAAGCACACACAGGTACACACAGAGACAAACATGTTCAGACACACTCAGAACAGTGAGAGACCCTGGCCACAGCATATCCAACTCCCAAGGCTCAGTGTTTGTCATTAATAACACAAAAAGCCCTGCTACTGCACCTCTCAGAGCAGCACAGACAGCATTTGGGCCATAAAAATGTTCTCACTGAAGAAAAAGGCAGATTTAGAGAGCTCTCATGAAGCATAAACAGCTGAAGAGATGGGAAAACATGATTGCAGCAGCAGTCCAGGCAGCAGACTTCCTCACAAATTATTGCCATACAGTGTGATTGGATTGGATTAAAATTTTGCCATGTCTTGGGTTGATATTTTATAGGTCCAGTGTGTAGGATGTAGGGGGATATATTAGCAGAAGTGGAAAATAATACAGTAAATTTGTTTTCCTGTGTGGAATCATATTTTTGTTGGCTCATGGTAAAAACCTCCTGAACATCTGAATCTGAGGACATCTGGGTAAAAAGGTGAGCACACATTAGCAGGTGCTGGGCTAGCGGTCCCTCTTTGACATGCCAAACAGTGTCGGAGAAACACTGATTTGTAACTTGAAACTGCTTAATTCAGTGATTTTACCGGTTTGCAATCATCAGTCCGTTTGTTTTGGAGAAGAAGAGACCTCTGTGGAAAATTCGGCTTACAGCAAAAACCTCCTGAACATCTGGATCAGGAATATGGTGAACACACATTGAATTATCTGAGGAAACAGGTGAGCACATATTAGCAGTTGCTGGGCTAGCAGCCCATTTCTGACATGCTAAACAGCGTTGGAGAAACACTGATTTGTAACTTGAATCTGCTTCATTCAGTGTTTTCACTGGTTTTAAACACCTGGTCTGTTTGTTTCGGAGAGGAAGAGACCTCTGCAGATAAATCGGCTCCACGTAAAATCCTCCCGAGCAAAGAACAATAAAGGAACGCTAACTGGGAGAAGTTTTTCCTGGTTGTACTCTGCAATCCTCACCACCAGCTGCCACCGGTAAATAAGGAGCTTGTGGATGGTAAAGAGTCTGGACCAAGTGTTACACATCATAGTTTTGTCTCGTCATGGTCTGATGCCGTGACTATACGTGATTCTGGGATTTATTGTATAAAAGCTGCTTTTGTAAAAAAATACTACTTTAAGCTTTTGGTATATCTGCGTCAATGCACCAAGATCTTCTCTGATATCAGATTTATGTTGTAATAAACTTCTATTAACATAAGGAAAACTGAGGCTCATTGAGATTAAGTGAAGAACAAAGTACAAGTTTTCAGATGTTCTGTAATAACTGTAGGTACATGCCTGTAAACAAACGTCTTTATTTACTTTTAGTTATCACCAAATAGATTTTGCAGTTTTTTTGTGCAAATATTCAAAAGTTTTTTTCTCCCCATCCTAATGACTTCTCGTCCGTGATGACGTCCATGGTAAAGATAATAGATTTTTGCCAGTTTTTACGACTTTATATGAATTTTCTTAAAACATGAGAGTCTTGATCTTCACTTATTTACTCCTGACCATGACAGAAAGATGGCACTGCCGGTTTTCTATGTAGAAAAACACTTTATTTACAATCTGACAAATGCAAAAAGGTATCAAACATCCAAACATCTCACTTAGATATCGCATCATTCAATTATAAAACCATTCCCATGTGATTTCTAGGGTCCTTATAATGGCCTACTGGAGAAATGACACTTAGCAGCTTAAAAAAATAAAAGAGTTTAAAGCTATGATCAGACATTTAGAGGCCTGTAATGAAAAAGAAGAAAAGAAACATAATATTGGACCTTCTTATCGTCTCATAACACACATTAGTGTTGTTAAACGTATATGTACATATTAATGTAAAATACAAATATTTAGCAGACACATGGGCCTAGTGTGAACTTGTGCATTAAACACCCAGTTAGCAAACAAAAAAAACAAAAACAAAGCGCCATCAATCCGGTTATGTAAACAAATCCACCACAGTGGCAGTTCAGGTAGAGTCACGTAGGTGCACACTGGGCCTAGTTAGATTTGCATTTGTCCACATTATCAGTTCTGATCAGGCCGTCTCGCTGCTGGCAGATGGAGGGGAATTGTTTTCTGTCTCGTGCAGGTGCTCTGTGGATTTTAGGACATCGGGGTCTCTTGGACTCGCCATCATCTCCTCACTGTTGCAGTTCACAGGGGAGCCGATCTCAGATGAGCGGTCAGTGGGCTTCTCAGGAGTGGCTTGCAGGGTGGAAGCAGGGAGTGGCAGGTTCATCATGTACAACATGTTGCCCAGGCGCCTGGACACCTGTGGAGCAATAAAGAGAGTTGGCACATTTTAGACGCATTAGTGTTTGCAAATGTGTCAGTGTCTAAAGGGAATGATGCACCTGTAGAGGACAGGATGTGCTGCAGAGCATGGTCACAGTTAACAACACCTGTGCAACTTCCTCCCTAGGTCTTTTTCCACTGAATACTTTTTGAAATGTCACAGTAGAAAAAGCATAGGTGTAAATGATAAAATTAATGGTGGCTGAGTCCCGTTTAGCTGCTCCACTCTCTGTTTACATGCGCAAAATATTCAGTTTTTTTCCCCTTATTCCAAAAAAGACAATATTCCTATGAAGCTGTTAAATGTAGCCGATAAATGTTCCGTAACGTGTTGTTCATCATGTCAAAATATGGAAAATTGACTGTAGCCTCTTTTGTGCCATTTTCACAGTTTTCCACCAGTCGTGGACCTATTCGACTGTGCAAACACAGCCTCCCTCTACATTCCTTCAGACACCTTATTGAAAAGGTCAGCGTGTCGACATTTACACATATCCAAAAACCTGTTGATATCCAAGCCCTTTGAAGCAATTTTATGATTTGTTATTTTGGTCTCTATAGATAAAATTGATTATAAATTTAAAACCTGAGATGAACAAATGCCACAACAAGCTTCACAAAATTTGCATTTGTTTAAGAGTTACTGTGTAGTGTTGCACCGGCCTTCCTGCATGAGATTTATACTACACATCCAATCTTTACAAGTAGCAGCTACTGATATGTCTTTCTTTTATGTTTTTTTTTAAGATTATTTTTTGTTTTTTGCCTTTAATGACAGGACAGTGTTGAAGCATGAAGGGTGGAGAGAGAGAGGATGACATGCAGCAAAGGGCCGCGGGCTGGAGACGAACCCGCAGCCACTGTGGCAAGGACGCTACCTTTGTACATGGGGCACCCACCCTACCTAGTGAGTTACTGGGCCCCCCGATATGTCTTCCGTTTAAGACTTGATTGTGAATGTTCAGGGAACACTCAGAGGCTGTGTTTCCTACCTGTGAGCGGATCTTAAGAGCTGGTCCAAGTTTGAGCCCCAGTGTGTCCAGTAGATGCTCGTCTGACAGGAGGGGCAGCGTCTCCCCGTCAATCATGTGGTCCTTGAACGTCTGCAGAGTGAAATCACATAACATTAGCACAGCAAACACACAGCAAACAGAACAAAGGAAAAAATTACAGAAAACTGTATGAACCAACCTGAGCATATTCTGAACATGTTGGTATACTGTTGATGAAGTTGTAAACGTCATTCACTGTCCACTTCCTTATGTCTTCAGACACCTCATCACCATTAAGAAAGAGATTGGGTGGACCTGGAAAAAACAATGATATACATCTGTGTTGGTGCTATAATGTACACAATAAATTCATCTGCTATATTCTAATCTATCTATTTACCTGGTGGGAGGAAACCATTTCCAGGGACTGGGAACATGTAAGGCATGCCACCACCAGCTGAGGGATACATGAACTTCTCCTGGAAAGCTGAACACTGGCTGGATATATCTTTATCATTTGCACCGTTGTTGGTCACATCTGACCCATCTTGACTGTTCACACAGGCTTTACGCAGGCCCGGCTCCCCCTCTTTGTAGTTCTTCCTGCTTCCTGCGGCCAGTTCAGAGTCTATTTTTACTTGATGATGCGTCTTACTGGTGGGACACTCCTCTCCCATGTCCCCCTTTGCCTCCACCTCTTTCTCCTCCCCTGATGTGGCTCCTGGGCTCTGCTCCACACTTTTATCTTCAGTTTGGCCTTTCAGGTTTGACACATGGCTCTCTGCGCTCTTGTGAACGGTCGGCCTCCTGCCGGCCCTGCGTCCTCTCTCTCTGTGCAGCGTGCTGATGGGTGGGTAAGGGCTGGCTGACATGAGGATGCTGTTTGAGTGCAGTTCATCGAGGGTGGGACGATGGACAAAGACATCATGGCCGTCTGGCATGCGCTGGCGGCCTCTGAATGCCATGGGGTTGGGAGGGTACGACATGGGGTTATCAATTCCCATAAATCCCTTCTGGTGGGCATTCTCCAGCTCCTTCTGGTGCAGGATGGCATTCATCTCCATTCTGAACAGGAGCACACACACTAATATTAGACATAATTGTGCAGCAATGATGACGCAGCCACATCATCACATTATTAAAGTCTGACAATACACTGAATGTCTCTGTTTTATTCAGCAAATTGTGATGTAGATCTGTGTGTGTAGGTGGAGTATTTCTGTGAGATGATGATAATATTCTGCACGCACTACCTGGCTATATTTTGCTTGTGGATAAGCTCCTGTCGCCGGGCAACTGTTTCCATGGGCTCCGAGGGCAAGAAGCCATAGCCAGCTGAGAGAAAGAAAAACACAGTTAACGCTCATTCACGTTCATTATGATGATACAGATGCTCTGGGCAATGCTCACCTGCTCCAGGGAAACCTCTTCCAGGCAGGACATTGGCATGGGGAGGGAGAGGTGGACCCAGGTGAGGCCCCATGTGCATCTGCCTGGCATCAGAGGCTACCATCTCGGAGGGGGGAACCAGCTCTCTGATGAAGGAAAAACATGGAAAATCAGTCATATAGACATGATTTCAAGGGGACAGACATTTTGACAGATACTCAGCTGTTTGCATCTTTAACCTTTTAAGGTTTGCCTCAACTGTCAGGTAAAGCACATTTTGAGTTACTGCATCTATTTGGAAAAAATGTACATAAATAAGCCTGACTGAGCTTTCTCTGCCATTCATTTTAGGCATGTTGACTGACTAGATTAATCACCTAGTGGTTGTATGCCTCTGCAAATCATCCATGTCTGTTAAAACATGGATGCTTCACACACACCCTCCCCTCAGCAGCAGAGAAGATCTATACAATTAGCACAGACAGTTTCAAAGTGGGCACCCAAGATTAGTGTCACTGATTCAGTATCTGACTGAGTATCTGACTGATTCAGTATCTGTTCCTGTGATATGACGTTGAGTAATGGCAAGAAACGTGTTTTTGCAGAAGATTTAATCACATTGAAGTTGACCTTTGACCTTTTAAATATATGTCATTATTCAATTGTCATTGTCAG
This sequence comes from Epinephelus moara, assembly GCF_006386435.1. Classification (NCBI taxonomy): domain Eukaryota; kingdom Metazoa; phylum Chordata; class Actinopteri; order Perciformes; family Serranidae; genus Epinephelus; species Epinephelus moara. The sequence continues at coordinate 25,173,797 of NC_065526.1, forward strand.
AATTAGTGCACGAATTCTTGAGTTACAGCCAAAAGCATGTATTGTAAGGTCACAGTGACCTTTGATGTTCAACCACCAAATTCTAATCAGTTCATCGTTGAGTCCAAGGGGATGTGACAAATTTGGAGAAAATCCCTGAAGGTCTTTTTGAAATATCACGTTCACTGGAATGGGACAGACGGAAAGACGGACAACCCAAAACTATAATGCCCCTGGTCTTTACTATTGCAGGCGCGGGGGCATACAACTTCCACTAGATGTCGCTGCATCTTTAAATAGTATGCCTTTTCATTTCATCTCCTACAGGAAGTTAATAAAGTTACTCCAGACATGAGGGCTCTCTGTGGTGGGATTTTCCAAGGCATAATGTTTTTGACATATTATAATTTTAGAGGTCTTACTGAACCGATTTATGCAACTTTACACAAAAATCTAATAACATAAATCTAATAAGGTTCAAGTGGTTTTTTAAATAAAAAACATGTTCTGCCAAAAAATTTGTCCTTTTATGGTAAAGGTAGTGAAGCTAAGCTAATGAAAATAAAATTGACTTTTCGCTTATTTTATTGTTTATTCCAGGAAAGAACCCTACATCTGATTATTCATAGTTTTTAATATTATACATTTAATGTTATCCATGACATATATGCTGAAAAAAATTTCATAAGTATGATTTTTAGTGTCTCAAGTATTAAACATTTTGTGATAAAGGTAGTGATGCTAAGATAATACATTTACAGATTTTCTGAATTAAAAAAAACATGATTATGTACTGTTTTAAATTTTTTAATTTTAATTTTCATATGTTTAATGTTTTTCCATTATATATTTGATGAAGCAATTATATCAGTATGATCTTTCACCATTTCTGAGAGTACTGTAATGGCACTAGTGCTAGTAATACTAGTAATTCCTTGGTAACAAATATATGCGGGAATACTAACATATTACTAACATTACAACAGTACATAGTTTGTAATTTTGATTTTTCCTACTTGTTTTAAAAATACCATGAAGCAACATCAACAAAAAAATATCGATTTTTGTTATTTGATGTTTTGAAGAAATAAAAATGGCAAAGAAACACTAATTCTATTGTTTTTTCTTAGGACATTAAAAGACTGAGGACTCATGAAAACATTTTCATTCTACAGAAAAGACCAAAAATATGTCTTATACACTTGTACGTGACAGCTCTCAGGGGTGCCCTTCACCACAGAGCTACAGTTTCAGTTTTAAGGGTGAATTCAGATACAGACCTCTCCATGAAGCGAGGCTCAAACTGCGTTGGGACCCCTTGTAACCTCTGCTGCCCCTGAGCGAGGATCTGTGGAGCCATGGCCATCTGGTTCCTCATTATCAGCTCCTGCCTCTGCCGCAGCTCTGCAAGAGAAGAAAAAGCACAACAGGTCACAGGGAAGCCAGTTTAGCCACAATACCTGAGACGTGCTCTGACTGTGAAAGCTGGAGGCTGCAGGTGCTACTGAGCAGGTAACAATCTGCTAAAATCAATACATGGTAGACAAGGTCACAGAGTTAGTTAAACCTGCTCCACGCTGGAAACTCATACAATCTTGATGGTGCCAGGAAATGTGTAAAAAGAAAAATACTATGAATTTAAACACATTTTGTAAAATATTAAGTTTCTTTGGACTCCTGTCATATTTTATGTTGTTATGGTGCTTTGTCTCGACTGTGTTTCCACTTCTCACCTCCAGCTGACATGCCATTGACCAGACGGTACCAGTGTTTCTCATCCAAAGCCCCCTGCTCTCCCATCGCTGTCATCTTCCTCAGCTGCTCCCGTGGGGTCATGACACACACGACCTTTGACCTCCACCTGAACACTGTAAAAGTTTTAAAGAGGGTCATTCCTTCAAACTGGAACATGTGACAGCTACTTTGACAAAATTTTTACTATAACACTGCATGACATATTGCAGCTTTGAGGTATAAATTGAGCTCAGATGGATGTTTACATTTTGCAATATCTTATTACTGCCATTAGGGGGAAGCAAATATCTACACATTCAAGAGCCTGTTGATGGTCACTGAGCTCCAGAAGAATATATGATCTCACTAAAATACCAACGAGTCAATGGACAGCGTCTTCTTATTTATAAGAATACATGTTATTCTGCCAAATCAAACTTAATTCTAACAGCAGGGTTGTTTGTTGTTGCAGATGCCATGTGCCAGGTTAAAATAACTTATATCCATTACATTTTTCTTTCTTTCTTTTTTTTTTTTTTAAGTTTGAAGGGTAACTTTGGTATTTTTCGACCTGGACCTCTTTTCCCATGATTTTGCAACTAAGTGACCAATGAAAAAAACATTTTTCGAATTGGTCCAGTACTGAGTGAAAGGGCTGCCAGCTGCAGTGAAACAGGCTGCAGTGTAATCCCTGCGAGCAATTGAGCACCGTCAATATACGGTATATTTTGATTTTGTATGTCCACAAAAGGTGCTTGACACTGACAGACTCCAATTTTTTAATGTGTCTGACAACATTATACAAAGGATCCCTACAGAGCAAGACCTTTTTTAAAGAGTAAGATCCTTTTTGTTTAACCAGACACAGCCCCAAAACCATACAGCCAAACCTACCAGGCTCCATTTAAATAAGCACAAATTTTTATTATCGTAAAACACATTTCATTTAAAGATGACAAAGACTACACAAAATTTTGGAAAAACATCCTGGTTCATTTTTCTAGTGCTCTAACGATCATCAAGCCTGGTCTGGTTGAAATAAACCCTTAATTCATCCAGTTAGATGTGAAAATATATAAGATATATACACGCTAGAATGACCGTTTATTTAAATGGAGTCTGGTGGGTTTGGTTTGTGGCCTGTTTCTTGTTAAAAAAAAAAGGATCTTACTCTTTAACAGAAAGGTCTATCTCTGTAGGGATCCTCTTCATAATGTTTTAGAATAACAATCTGAGCCTGTCAGTGGCAAAAACAAGCACTTTTAGTGGACATACATTGACGGTGCACAAATGCCCACAGGGTTTACTTCGCAGCCTGTTTTGCAGCTGCCGGCTACAGCTGTCTCGCTCAATACTTGACTAATTTCAAAAGTAGTTGTTCCCATGAGTCACTTAGACAAAAAAAACATGAGAAAATAGGGTCCAGGTTGAAAAATGCTAAAGCTACCCTTTAAGCAGAGCTGCGATGATTAAATATCTTTGTTGAGATTAGAACAGATTGGCAAAACACTAACAAAAAAATCCATAAATAATAAAATGTAAAAAACAGGTATTATAATAAACTGCCAGTAGGGGATCAATTATCATACACAAATTCAGTCCGTAACCTTTGATCCCTCCTCTCACCTCTTACCTCCATCTTAGCATTAGGCATTAATCTTAACCCAACCTTAACCCTAACCCTCACCGTAAACCTAATCCTAAACTTAAATTTAACACTTAAATCCAAATCCTAACCTTAATACTAACCCTTAAAACGGGGAGACTGGCAAAAAGTGGTCCTAGTTTGCAGGATTTTTCCTCATCTTTCCACGCTTGCAATAACATTTAATCCTCGTAAGTGTAGTAATAAAAGGACACGCACATACACACTCCAAATGGCCGCATTGTTCTTGGCTGAGCCAGCAGCTTGTGTAAACAAGCACAATCGACTTAAACACCTCCAATTAGCCTTCTACACCACAGAAATCCCATTACAAAATATGATACTGTAAACGACAGCCCAATAATCCAGTTCTGCTAATCCAGGAGCAGAGTGTGCAATATGCTCCTGGGTGGATGAATCTGAATCTGCACTCAAGTTCACCATCCACCTCTTGATATGATTATAACTGATCATTATTGTATTTGATGTTTGTCAATCTTTGTTTGGGTACATGCACCAACTGTGCACAGCATTTTTTTTTGCCGTCCCCTCCCCCAGAGAAATGCTGCTATAAGATTTCCCCGAGGCCTTGAGCATTATCCACAGTCCCTCAAGTTCCCTCTGAAGCCCATCTAATCTGAGGGCTGTAATCCGCCTATTAGTCCTGCAACAGTCTGCTAGCTACATCTGCTGACCTGCCTGAGACCGCCCTGCTGGCCCGTCCAACCCCCATCCCCACCTTCCCAGGCCCCTGCTACCCCCAGGATCCTATTAGCTAAGTCCTGGCTATACAGCACTTTAAAGGGATGTGTTAGAGGTAATCCGCACGTTTAGAGTTTTACCCTCAGCAAACCTTGCCTGTAAGCATCCCGGACAATACACCCTAAGTGCTAAGCCTATTAGCCTCCATTAGCTCCCAGGATGTCCTAAAAACACCTTGGGGATAAATCTGGGGATGCAATCGGTTTATGTGGAGCTATGTGGCGCGAACACATGCACCCTGCTCCCACCTACTTCTCTGCCAATGTCATAACAGCTAGCATCAGCAAATGAGAAGAGATGTATTTCAACATTTATGTCTCTGTAATTCCCAAGTGGGCACTAAGCTCTGAGCCTCAGGGCGTTGTGTAATGTATTATCGCCTTCACATTCTCTTTACTGGGAATGATTTACACTTTCACGTGTGATACTGCAAACAACTGTGCATATTTCAAGATGATTAGACTTTCTTTGAACAGCTTACATACTTAATAGAAAATGAAAAAAAACCCCAATAAATGCATAAATGAATTGATCCCTGAGTCTCTCCAGAAAGAGAAAATAGTCCAACAGACTGTGAGAGTCTGTTGCTTCAGGACAAGACGGGCATGTGTCCGCACCAGATAGTACCTCCCCTGTAATAGCTTTACATTTTAGCCTCAGAGCCAAACTGCCAATTTCCCCCCAAAAAATTAATATGTTTTGATCTTTGAGAAATCCGAATCTTTCCAGAATTCCCACAGGCTCTTCCAATCATCTGGATGACAAAATGTTCAGTTTATTGCATGTGTCATGCATATCATATCAACGTTTCTAAAGTGACGTAATATATGAGCTGCATTTGTCATCTGGGATGGTGGAGACGCCTGTCATGACGCTGGTTGTCCTTTAGTGAGTCATTGCTGTGTTTCCATCAACTTAGTCTCCGAACACGGTGTTTCATAGCGACTTGTTTGCAGAGATGGGGGCACCAAAAAGGGTTGTTTCTTTTACCAAGACATTGCTGCTTTTCCTGCCGGCATTTGCCCCTCAAACCGGGTATCTTAGGCTAAAACATGATCTCCTCATGGCCTTAACCAAGTGGTTTTTGTGCCTAAACTGAACCACATGTTAACTATAGTGCTGTGAAAAGTTTCAGTGGATCCACTACATGATAATGTATAAGTGCAACGTATCCGTTGTTAGCAAAATGTGCAATGCTAGCATTTTTTCTGGCGGTTGCAATGACATTTGTACGTGCTTTTTTTTGTAAAACACAAGCAAAATATCAACATTATTTTGGTTAAAAATGTGAAATATTGTAAAGAAACATCAGTATATACTAAAGCTTCTAGTTAGTTTTATTACCAATACAACAAACTCTGTTGGAACCTGCACTGATGAGCTGACAGTGTGACAGGACAACATTCACAACAACAAACTAATGCTAAAACCATCCCATCATAGACACGAGAACACATCAACAGAAGCAAAGTGCCATAAATGTAAAAGATAAGCTAAATACAAAATACCTTATAGCATGCAGGGTTTATTGATAATGTCACAGATGATTACATTTTTAATCGTGTCTAACATTGTCCAAACTGCGCAAAGAGATCCATCGACCATCTTTTTAGGGATCAGGAAAAATAGAGTCGCAACTTGAGAAACCAGGTCAAAAATCCTATTCATTGTGAGGACAGAATATCAAGCAGATGCTTAAAAAAGTTGATTCTGCAAATACCTTCAGAACAAAACTAACTGTTGTTTAACCACCTCTTTGGTTTCCTAGAGATTGCACTATGTTTCGTTTATCAGGAAAATCATGCTTAGCTGTGTGGCTATAAAAGTAGACGTTATGCAAGAGAAGCACAAAGGCCCAGGTGGCCTGCTGACCATTTTTTTAATTCACACTGAAAAGAAATTGATTTAAACTGGGATTTTTTAAACACTATGAATGTCAGTAAGGTGCCAAACTGCATAAAAGCATCAAAATAGAACTTGTTTATCAAAAAAAAGCACCAGTGGAGGCTACTCGGACCCTTCGACGGAGGTGAGGCAAAGGTCTGAATTTCCTCAATTCCTAGAAAGTGGCCCCTGGACTCCTGCCATTTTACAAAAGTGGCCTTGTGCAAAGCAAATTGAGTAACGCTGCCTTTCAGTCACAGCTAACACTTTGATTAGCTTTTGTTTTAAGTCTTTTAAGTGAAGTTGTAGCCTGAGACTTAACCTGTAGCGCTGTTACACGTCTTCAAACCTGACCTCAGCGTTGTTAGACGCACACATGAAAGTTTCAATGCAACATTTTGTGAGTGAAACTGTCATTACAGGTAAGGCTAAATAAAAAAACCCAAAACAAACTTGTGTCTCATATTTCCTCCACAAACAGAGGCCACACTACAGCTGCCAAATCCGGGGATTGGACTCCTTGGATTTGCTGTTGCCTGGTTAATCTCATTACAAGAATGAATTAAAGGGAAAAATTGCTGACGACTTAGATGGAGCCTTGAGGAGGTCATATCAGACAAGACAGAAGTATTGTCTAGTCCTTCCTAATCCCCCCTCACACAACATGCTAAAGCCATGTCATATTCTGTTAGTTACAGGAGGCAGATTAGATTTTATGGGAGTTGTGAGTGGCGAGCTGCAGGTATTGATTTACGAATTACTTGTGGTGTCATGAGCTCACATTACAAAGTGTTGAAAAAGATGATTAAGAGGATGAAATTAAATATAAATCAATACGTATATATATAAATAAATAAACAGTTTAACGTAAACACAGATCATCACAGTTTCATGAGAACCACACACTCATGCGTCATGTATTCCAGCATTATTTTCATTTCAATAAGCGCTATTTACAGAATCTGGGCTAATTATTAGGTTAATTAAACAGATTTCAAGGTTGTTCCTCTAATCACATTGGCCTTTAGATTAATCACTTACTGAGGGATCAGTAGCCTTTTATACAGTTTACCGCTCACATTATGCATGACAAGATTTACCATTTAAAAGTTTTGTATTTTTATAACATTGTGATGCAAATACTCAGCTGCGTGCATGGATTTTAAGGTTTTATTTTTGATGATATTGTAATGCATCAGGCACTTAAATTGTACAGTCTGGAATAAACTAATTAGATTTTGTGCTTTTACAAGAATAGCTGCAGAGTAAATGTGATTTACAGCAACTAAAATACAACCTAAATAAATTAGTCAGGTATAGGAGAATGCACGAGGAGAGTGGGAGATATTGAAAGAGGAAGTTTTAATGGACTTACCTTCAAGTTCACACCAGTGTGCAGAGCTTGGAACTGGTTTTGTCCCAATTCAAGTGAAAAAAGCAAACAGAAACCTTCTGACAAGCTGACAGACTGCCTCTCCCCTGTCCCTCTTTCACTTCCAACTAAATGGCCTCCCACTAACCAGCCAACTGGTCTGAGCGCAGCCTGCTGCCAGCTAACTGCCTTAACTAAAAAAGACCTTTTAAATACCGATTCATTTCATCTCCATTAGATGGCCTTATCTCCTGTGGTAAGCCCTCCCTGTCCTGACATCACTATGATCTCCCATCCAACTGCTTGCCGCACCTTGCAACTGATGTGTAATTACTGAAGCAGCACTGGTCCTAAGCATGGAGCGTTAAACCTCTTTCAACGTTTACCTCACTAATCCCTTGTTAGCACTTTAGACCATAGTTAAGACACCTAAATGCTTAGCTTCCTTTTCCAGTGGCAAAATGTCCAGCCCCTTCTTAACTGCTCTGCGGCCACATGCAGAGAAGCTCCACGATTCTGCCTGTAGACTTAAAAAATCCAACAGATCAGGATTGTTTTTGTTTTTCCTCACATGTCTAGTTAGGGTGTTGGAGGTATTGCCCTCCCCAGGGTGCCACAAGGGTTGACCCAAACATGCTTGGTGGTAATTTGCTAGAAATCTGACTAAATGTTGGCTGGATGATCCTCTCAGACCTCTTAATCTGACAGTTTGTGCTCACCAACCGCTTACAGCATGGGTCTGCACTCCTTTGAATGATGTTTTCTGTAATGCTGGGTGGACAGAAAGGTGCACGCAGTCGGTGGGCTGAGGGGAATTTTGCTTAACAGCAGACATGATATGAAGGCAAAATCAAAAGACTTGACAACTCGATGTAGACTTTAACACTTTTATCACTGATTGACTTGAAAATACTCAGTACCTTCCCCCAAACCCACAGATTAAAAATGATATTATTTAAAAAGTTTGCCATGAATCGATTCATTGCCCGTTATTTCCTACTTCAACTAATTTTAACATTTAACATTAACAAGAATAAATTATGACTAGTTTAGGACTTGAAACTCACAGTTTAGATCTTGGGACTTGACTTAGTGCTGGTCAGTCTTGACTTGGGGCTTGAGCGTAAGGACTCGTGCCTTACTTGTCACTTGCAAAACAACGACCTGGTCCCACCTCTCTTAGTTTGAGGTTCTGTTGAACTGTATGACAAAATACTAAGAGGTGTTTATATTACCTTGTCCACCACAAACTACATCCTCTAAAATGGCAGCTGAATCAGCGCCTCTTTAAAACAGTTTCAACAAAAACTTAACATTATAACCTTCATTAAGGATTCAGGACTCCTGTATTAGACTGCATTAGTTTTAGCCATAGGTGAACCTCATAAATTATTACAGTCAGTGCACACTGGATAGGACCTGCTTTACCTCCATATCAGCCAGAATTTTTTAAACAGTGAGGTGAGTCCACCAAGGTTTTTCCTATGTTACATATCCAATTAACAGCTCAATTACATTTTATTTTTCAACCTGAATGTTTAAATGCTGAGTGAAAGCCTTCTCCATACTGTCAGAAATAAAAATCTGGCTGAGAAATCCTGAGTCTTTATGACCTCAGTATCCTAAATCAGCCCAGTTGACAGAATAAAATGTTGGCATTGTACGTTTCTGAAAATCACAGATATATTACACGTTTCTAAAGTTACAGAGTATATGATGGTGGATGACAGCTGCTGGCTATTCAAGACCAGAAAACAACAACAGTCCACTGGTGTTTGTGGCACTGAACCTTATGGCTTTTCCCTGTTGCATTGGAGCCACAGACCCTGGGTATTTTTCATCAACTTGTCCCTGTTTTTTCAGTGACTTTGTGTGTGTGTTTTAAGCCTAAAACATGATGTTTTGTAGCATAACTAAGTGTTTCTGTGCCAGAAATGTACAATGTAAACAGTTTTTCTGGAGAACTGTAACTTAAATGGTTGCACCGGCCCTGTTAACATAGTGCTAAACCTGATTTTAGGCATTTTTTCTTTTGCTATCTTGTATTTTTGGAATCAGAACTGACCATTGGAGGGATGGATGAGAGGGTGGAGCTGTGGAGGAGCAAGGGGTGGATCACACTCACAGACTGTAGTGATGTCTCACAGACAGCCTGTCACTCAAGCAGCCCTGATCTTATATCTGTGTTACTCTGGGCCTTAACAAAATGTCAAAAGGTGAGTTATATCAAAAAAAGTACCTCCTGTATAGTTGAAAGTTTTTTGTACCAGACTGTAAACATGTTTTTATTTGTGCTGTAAAATCGGGAATTTTTTAATTTATGGGAACCAGCTGTCTCTGTTTTGGAACCAGCCTCAAGTGGCCATTTGATGAACTGCAGCTTTTGGCTTAATTTTACAGCCTCAAAAGTTGGTGCTTGGCCACTATATGTTTTACAAACCTAATAATATAAACCTTTTACTTGATTTTTCATCTATGTATTTATTCTGTGATCTGCCAACTCATACAAAAACATCCTGTGTTAAGGTCTGGAAAAAACTAAAGTCACTGTCATGTGTCCCCAAATTACCTCCTGGTGATGAGTGCCATGCAGCTTATTATTCTGCAGCTATCCCTCTGACACAACACGAGGAGGTGCACCTGGTCATCAACAAAACTCTGGTACTCTGTGACATTCAAATGATGCTCATTTGGTATTGAGGGGGTCTATCGTTTGCCAGGAAATCACTTTACCACATCATTACAGTACATTACATTACGCATTACACCAGATTCAGGCTTTTACCCTCAGCATCCTGCAGCACAGACACACACATTATAACGTGTTAGGCTGGAAAGGTGAAGTTTCCTATCTCTTGAGTCATCCAGGTGTGTTGACACTCTTGTTCTTAGCCGGCAGGAGAGAGACCTGGTATGGCCTCGTGCTGCTGTGGCATAATTATGGAGGGATGTCATTCTACACCATAGCAGTGGTCAGACCATTAGCTTTAATAAGCGGGGTCATTCTCCTGTGACCCCTCACTGAGACCTGCTGCTGTTGCATGTGTGTGATTAGTTTGTTTGAGGGAAGCTGTTTCTGAAGACCAACAATCATTACATGTTCATAGTCACATTCATTCTAATATTTATTCTAGTAGTTAGTGAACCTCCTAAAGGAATACTTCACCCACAAAATGATCATTTGTATATCAATTACTCACTCAATGTTATGTTGAATTTGTGAGGAAAAACTCGAGTTTTCTTGGATGCTTCCATGATGAACAAAGAATCCAAAAACAGCAAATCCATGATCAATTGTAGTAGATGGGGTCCACATTTAACAACAGTAATACTATATCAAAACATCAGTTTACAAACTCTCACCAAACTTGTGCAGTATAATCTAAGTCTCATTCATCCAGTCGTATGCTCAGTACTACCTTACTATTTAAAACACTTCATGCGTTCATGTGTAGGTGTTTTAATAGGTACGTTTTAGCTAAGAATGCTTGTACTGAGGATACCACTGGATAAATGAGACTCGGGTTATACTGCCCTTGTGTAAGAGTTTGTAACAGATGTTTTGATATAGCTTTGCTTTTATTAAATGTGGCGCCCTTTTACTTTAATTCATCAAGTAATTTCCTGATTTTTGGATTTTCCATTCACTGAAGAGGCATATGAGAAAAATAATATTCTCTTCACAAATTCAATGTAACACAAGATGTGTAATTTTGATACAAATGATCATTTTGTGAGTGAAGTTTTCCTCTCAGTGTGTTCCCTTTTGGGCTGTTTAATCTATAAATTGATTTGCAGCCGCATTACTGTTTTGTTAATGAGCCCTTTAGCTTCACTTTAAGTTTCATTACAATCATTACTGGTAAAAACATCTGAGGAACATGTTTCCTCGGTGTGTTTGTGCAGGAGACGAGTGGGTTGATCATTTTTACTGAAAAGAGACTAATAAAGGACTTAGGCGTTAAGCAAGCAGAGCATTAGGACATCTAAACCGCTAATTTAGGAATCTCCTAGGTGTAAGCTTTTTATAAGGGATTTCTGTCCGTCTTGTGTGCACCCAGCATTATAGAGTCACAGTGAGGCGAAGGGATCAGAGCAGCAGGTTTAACCTCAAGAAACAAGCCCGGCTATAAATTCACTGAGTCAGTGCAAACAAGCGTCAATCTTCTAATTACAGGAACAATCTGGTGTCCGGATCTCCTGCGTTTCCTGTGTTCTTTCCCATCGAATGACAAGTGTACCACAAGACATAATCCCTCAAAGGTGGAAGCATTACGTCTTTTACACTCAGTGGAAAGCTTGTTTAGGTCTTGATTACCGTGAGATCCCGGGTAGTAGGATTCTTTAGGATAAAGAATCACTGAAATAACTGGCAAAGCCTTTAGACCCTTGTAGTATTACATCCAGGAAATACCTACTGACACAGTGAACGCCTTCTTTACTAACGTTTAAGTAGTAATACTGCTTTGTAAACATACTCTGTTACAAGTAAAAGATTTCACCTAATTAAAAGGATAAATGTATTAACAGCAAAATTTACTTACTCTAAATATATAGAGTATCTCAAGCTTTAAAATAGATATACAGTAGTGGAGTTAAAAGCACAAAATGTCCCTCTGAAATGGGTGGAGTGAAGTTGGCAGCTCAGTTGCTAGAAGAAAATGTTGGCACTGTACGTTTCTGCCAACCATGGATGTGTTACATTTGTATGTTTCATACATATGATATCAGCATTTCTAAAGAGATGGAGTTGCATATGAACTGAATTTCTCATCAGGGGGACAACAGGAGACCAGCCACATTTTTTAACATCAGTCATGACATTTCCAGTGGTGCCTTTAGTGACAACAACTGGATATTTAAAGCCCATATCCAACTGTTTTTTATGCCTAAGTCTAACCGCATTGTCACAACAACATATTGAAAACTGAAATGTAAAGAAACAATTCAACATATTTGTTTCATATAAAAACGCAAATTTAACATATGCGTAGTTTGTAGAAATGTATGATAACATTTGTCCTAGTGATTGAGTTGAAAGTAGTATGAAACTGAATAAGTTACGTAAAGTAAAAATACAACACATTTTCACTCCGACCTCGTCACATATTGATGCTTGGTCATGATATGATGTGAAAGGTTCCCGGGGTGTGTTGTTTGTTGACTTGTTGGGATGCCATTTCAAGTTCTGCCTGTTACATGCATTGTCTTCTTTCAAAATATGCTTTCATTTTCACAGGAAATGTACCTTTTACATACAGTCTCTTTCAAAATAAATGCACTACATCAGTGCAACGACAAAAAATTGATGTTTGTTTTCTCCCAGCAACTTACGTATGTAATTGGGTTTAGGCAACAAAAGCATGTGGTCAGGTTCAAGAAAAAAACACAGGGTTTGGCTTTAGAATCTTACAGACGTGAACACCGCTGTCCGTGTTTTTGTTGGAACCATCCACCACCCCTCCCACCTGCCCTTCTTGGACTTTCGCCGCCTTAACTTTTGTTCTTGTCCCGTCGCGTATCCCCCGTTAAACTATAACGGCGACCAGCTGTGTATCATGCCGACATTCAAGGATGGCTTTTTTTGTCAGTGTCTGATGCCGCAAGTCACTGCCCAAGCGCTGGATTTTGATGACTTCAGAATGAGACCAGGTTGAAAAACACCTCAAAATATACCTTTTTCAAAGCAGACATTCTGACTAGTCATAGTAGGATAAGCACAGGTGAAACTGATAACATTAACGATGGCTCAGTTCCAATTATCGTCCCAGTAAGCGATTCCAGTTAGCCAGCATGCACAGTGTCAAAGCCTTCCACAAGTGGAATGCAGCCATCATTGAACCATTAAATACACCTGTGCTTTTCCTATTATGACAAGTCAAAATGTCTGCCGTGACAAAAGGTCTATTGCACTTAAATACAATCAATGCTTTTATAGAGACCTGCATGAACTTATACATTTTGTCACAGTTCTGTGAAAAAGAATTTGTTTTGCTTCTGACTGAACGCAGGGACTCATAAGATTATTACCAAGGGGATAAAGCAAATTTTTTTGTGAGATACTTGAGGAATAGTATTTTTAGGTAGATGATCTTACTGAAGTAGCTCCTCTTCACATGTCTACATCAATCAAAGAAGAATACGTCGCCCTGTGACAGTCTCAAGTGGGCTGATCAAACACTTGATCTGAGGCTAAATGTTTTACAATGTGCTTTGAAGAGAATGAAAGACAGAGTTAAAGTGGAAAGTGAAATGATTAGAAGAGGCAATAACATGTAAAATCACTGGAGTTGGTGTCACTCATATCATTGTGTTCAGTGGTGTTTGGACTCAAATGGCTCGTTCATCAACAAGTCTACAACCATGCTGTTTCTGTGAGGCTGTACTTTGTAGGTACAGTGCCATTTACTAATGTCAGCTAACATGCTCTCAGTGTTAACATGTTTAGCAGGTTCACCGTTTTAGTTTAGTGTTTTAACATGCTAATGTTTGCTACTTAGCACACAAAGTACAGCTGAGGCTAACAGGAGTGTCATTTGAGATTAAAGCCCCGAAAGGGAAAGTTAACACACAAATCAAAAATACAAATTTCTTCTCTTACCTGTAGTGATATTTATCAATCTAGATTGTTTTGGTGTGAGTTGCCAAGTGTTGAAGATATTGGCTGTAGAGATGTCTGCCCTCTCTTGAATATGAAAAACTCACCAGCAATATCTCTTTCTAGAAATCATGACCTGGTTACTCAAGATAATCCACAGTCCTGTACTGCCAACTATTTTATAATAAGAGTAGCTAATTTCACTCAAGTCCTCCCATGATATGTACTGCTTTAACAATAAATTGTCATCACCAACATTATTACAGTTCATCCTGTGGGGGACATGAATGTCTGTACCAAAGTGTTTGGTAATCCATCTACAGCTGTTAAGTAATTTCACTCACAGCCATAAGTGTCTACCTCGTGGTGGGACTATAGGAAAAGATCAAAAAAGTCAGTAGGATTAATTCGCTGAGTAAAAATGAACAAATGAACCAAATTTACTGGCAATCCATTTGATAATTGTTGAGATATTTTAATCTGGAGTAAAGTGGTGGTTTGACCAACATTACCATCCAAAAACTACTATATTTGCATAAATTCTAGGAAGCTGTTATTGACAGAGGCGGCACTGCACTTATCTAACTTTTACACCAACCTGTCAATCATCTTTTTTTCTGCCAGGGGCCTCTTTAAACACTAAACGTGAACAGGTGCCAACTTTCATACAATTCCCTCAAAATAGCTTCACATGTATGTAAATATGAAGGAGGGGCTGAAGAAACACGTTCACTGACCTATAAAAACACCATCAAAACTCCAAACGTCACTTCTACCCAGTAACACAGGTAAACAAGTCACAGGCATGATGCTCCTCTCTTGCGTCTCTTTTTGTGAATATCTAAATGAATTAAGAGTCCTTTTTCTGTTCTCTACAGGTCGTGGAGAAAAGATGAATGCCATCCAGGTGATTTCCCTCACTCTGCTGTCCGTTCTGGCGGCCAACGCTCAGGTCATCATGCCAGGAAGATGCCCCAAGCCTGCTGTTCAGGAGAACTTTGACGCAGCCAGGGTGAATACCAGATTTTAATATACTCTGTCAAAGTAGCATTTCTTTTCCACTTCCTTTCATTTAAATTACACAAGTTAACAAATTAGGCCTTCTGGGGCGACCATTTGTAACACAAAACAAAAACTGCGACATAATGCCCCAAGATTCTGCAGCTCTTCATCAACAACAGATTAATTTATGTTCCTCGTGTTTTCCACAGTATCTTGGTAAGTGGTACGATATCCAGAGACTGCCTCACACCTTCCAGAAGGGCGAGTGCTGCACTGCCAACTACAGCCTTAAGAGCCCTGGAGTTGTGGGTGTCCTCAACAAGGAGCTGCTGTGAGTACTACTTTGACTACCAAAGCTTACGAACTATTTGAAAGGGACCATTCTGCCCAACTAATATTTTTACATTTTGCTGTTAGTACTTTTATTGAGTGAAATCTTGAATGTAGGATTTTTACTTGTAACAGTTATATTATTAGTATTTCTTTCACCACAAATTATATTTTTTCTCTTTCTTTCAGTGCTGATGGGACCATTAACTCCATCAGTGGCTCTGCCATGGCTAAAGACCCATCTGAGCCTGCCAAGCTGTCGGTCTCCTTCTTTGCATGTAAGGACCCTGAATTAATTACAAACCTGGGGAGATCACTATTCAACACTTTACGCTGTGGAGGCTGACTCGTCTGTAGACTGTACGAATGAAGAACTTTTGGAAACTTGTTCAGCTGATTGTCCTCTCCCTTTACACCCACAGTCTCCCCCCCTGCTCCTTACTGGGTGCTGTCCACCGACTACGACAATTACTCTCTGGTCTACAGCTGCACCGACCTTGGTGTGGTGCACGTAGAGTTTGCCTGGATCATGAGCAGACAGCCCACCCTGCCTGAGGAGACTATGGAGGAGCTGCACAGCACCCTGTCCTCCATCGGAGTCAGAGTGGACAAGCTGGTCACCACCAACCAGGACGCAGATTACTGCAGTGCCATGAACTAGTAAACAGACTGAGAGGGACCTGATGAATCTACAGGCCTACAGACTGATGTGTGGTGCTTGTGACTGTACTTGCAATAAACTTATTTAAACTGCATCTGTGGGCCTCTGTAGTTATTTGATGTAATACAGTATTGAAAATCAATTAACTGATGATTGTTTCACCTTACCAAAATGACTCTTTGGTTAAGAGGGAAACATCGTAAGAATTCCAATATGTCATTTTCATGGCTGGAGAGTTCAATCAATATTTGTGAACATGAGCTACTCTCTCTCAAAGCCAGAAACCAGAGAAGTAAGTCTCTAACTTGTGATGTCATAGGGTATAAGTCTGAAGTGGCTCTATAGAGGATGAATAGGAAACTGATTTTGTGGACCCCAGGATGTTTGCTTTCTTTTTTATACCCAAAATGAGCTTTATTTGATCGTGGTGCTCTCGGCTCTGAAACAGAAAACGTACCCATAAAGACTGAATCACAGTGTTTACTTACAATAACTTTGGATTAGAAAGTGTGTCACGTAACCTCAAACGGCGCTGAACAAACACTGCCTCAATCCGCCATCTGCTGTATTTAGAATATCTTCACAGCTTCACCCTGCCATCAGACAGCCTTTTTCCGATGGGGAACTGAAGCCATTATATCAAAACCACCAAACTCCATTGACAAAAACTGTAATTTAATTTTGCAGAACACAGAGTCGCCGGTACTGCATTGTCAGTTGGTTCCACAGAAGTACATTGTTTTGCTTCTGTGTCAGTAGATATGGTGTATCAGAGGTGATAGCGAAGCAACTCAGTGTATGAAATAAGCACAGCAGAAACGTCAGACAGGTCGCACCAAAGTGTTTAACTTGATATCTTTAAACATTACAGTTATAACTGAAAATGACATCAGAGACAAGTTTGCTGTTTTCACATATATCCATAATTGAAATGAACTGACAGTCGTCTACCTAGAAGTGCTTGTTGTTGTTGTTATAGCGACATCATGGTGACTTGAAGACATCACAAATTTAAATTTTAGCACTCTAGTTTTTGGATTTGGGAGAGAGCGGTTCATGTTTACTAACATTTTTGGACTGTCTTAGACCACAAGAATAAAAATAAATCTCAAATTTCTTCATTCATTGTAAAAAAAATAGTCCTAAATGGATGTTTTACTGTCTATTTACAGTTGTAAACAAATTGTAAGTTGTATGTTTTTGTGTATGAATAGTAACAATTGTTCTTTATTGGCTGTTCAGTGAATAGAGGAAGGATCTAGTTAAAAAATGGCATGGATTAGCACCTCACTCATGTCAACCTGCTGCAGTACACCTGTCATTGTTTAGTCTTACAGTGCTGTTTACCAAAACACACCTTTTTTTTTTACTTTGATGATTGACAGATTCACTTCCTATGAGCACATATTACATCACAGTGTGAGCTCTATGGGTCCACCTTGGCTCTGCATTTACAGTTTTAAAAGTGATGTAATGATTATGTGTGTACTTAAACTCAATGTTAGTGCCTTTCAAAAGGAATCCTCCAGAAAACTACAAACTCATTGTAGCGATGATGAAGGCACGGACATTTGATGATGTAGGCACTGATGTTTCCAGTCCCCTCCCTGTCAGCTCTTCTAAATTTGTGCTAAATTTGTGCCAAATTCACACAAATTATGTGCTGATTTTGTGCTAAATTTATGCTCTTGTGTCTATTTTGCAAGTATTGGTGGTGCTTTGACCATGTGGCTGTCTTGTTGGGGTCAGGACAGCTAAATCATTCCACAGCCAGAAACTTCAGATTACCAGAACCATGCGGAAACATGGACGGTTATAAGGGACAATGAAAGAAGATGCAAAAAAAAAGGACTAAAAGGAGCTGATGGGATCACATTTCATTGGAGATGTATCTTGTGTAATTCCACGTGACAAATAAATATAACACTACAAATCTGAGATGATTAAAATGAAGCCCAACAAAGCTCAGAAGCAGGAAGTATGTGAGACTGAAACCAATAAAGCAATGCTGGTTTAAAATTAGACTATAATATAGATGGTTAGATTAGCTATTTTCCACAGTAGGTGCACACACATTTCTGGTAAGATCATGAGGAGGTTACTTCTTTAAAGCTCGTATGGCTGTGGGAAGAAGGCTCATGCTAAAACTAAAACAGGCCTTTCTGCACATGGATAGTCTCCACCTGCATCCTGTAGGAAGGAGGGTAAAGCACTGATGGAGTGGATGATCTGGGTGCTGTGTGATCGGGAGTGCTTGAGGGATGAGGTGACAGAAATTGAAAGGTTGAGGGTGGGAATACTGATGAGTTGCTGGCTAAATGAGTTATATTCTTATTTAGAGAGAGTTTATTAGAATTTCTTTTTATTGGTGACTGTAAGAATATTTAAATAAACATATGTATGGGTATTTAACATTTGCCATTTCAGTCCGTATGATTTCCGCCTGATTTGTAGTATATTTCTCTGTAGTTCAGAATAAGACCTGAAAGTCCAAAGACAAAATACACCACCACATGCTTTTTTTTTCTACAGGTTTATTGCATTGACTCTGCATCATGTACCGACAGGGCGAGGCACACCACACACTGTGTCATGTCATGACTCCAGGTCGCCTTGTCTCACAGTCCTGTAGAGGCTGAAACAGGAGTGTCTCTGTTTACTGGTCCATGGGGATGCAATAAGTCTCATCCTGGTTGGTGGGGATCATCTTGTCCACATTGACTCCAATGGAGGACAGGATGCCGTGCAGCTGATCTAAGGTCTCCTCAGACAGGGTGGGCTCTCTGCTCAGGATCCAGGACAGCTCCATGCGGAACAGGCCAAAGTCTGTGCAGCCGTAGACCAGAGAGTGACCCTCGTAGTCACTGGACAGCACCCAGTAGGGACCAGGGGGAGTTCCTGCAGGAGAGATAAGAGTCAAAGCTGGAATATTCAGTGCACAAATAACTACCTCCAATGACTGACTGAACTTGAATATAACTGTAATGAATTAGACGTCTTCACCAGAGAAGGAGACCTCCAGTTTGGCAGGCACAGCAGGGTCCCTGACCTTGGCCTGGCCGACGATGGAGTTAATGCTTCCATCATCACTAAAAAAAGAGAGAAAAGTATTAACACAGTCATGCATTTCCTTTCACTTCTAGGTCTTTGTCTTAATTTTTGAAGTTCCAATGTATTGTATATCTATCCCTTTCACTAAATGCTTCCCATTCATACATTGGAAACAGTATTAAAGATCAGTTTGTCATCATGTTGACGATGTGGCCTTAAAAAGGCAAATGCAATAGACAGTCGTGTGCAGATACACTCCCACCACAGGGCTGTCTATTGTGGAGTTACACACTAATTTAGAGGTTAAAAAGTCTTTTCTTTCACTCCGAAAATGATCATTTCAAGGACTGCGATAAGAACAATTAGAGCTGCAAAAAACATGAATTTAAGCAGCATTTTTATGACAAGAATATGCATATATTCAAATCCTGAAATCTAAAATCCTGAAACTGAGGCAGCTTGTACTCACAGCAGCTCCCTGTTGAGGACCCCGAGGACTCCAGGACCCTTCAGGCTGTAGGTGGCAGTGCCGCACTCGCCTTTCTGGAAGGCTGTCGGCAGCTTCATGATCTCATACCACTTACCAATGTACTGCAGAGGAAACACAGGATGTCACACACTAAAAACACTGAACGTGTAATTGTTGCAAAACAGGCAAGACATTAATTAATAGCAAAAGAAACATAAGTTCAGTATTCACCCTGGTAGGATCAAAGTTGGCCTGAACTGCAGGTGTGGGACATTTGCCGAACTTCAGCACCTGAGCGCTGGCTGCGAAAACACACAGCAGAGTCAAGGAAATCACCTGCATGGCCTTCATCTTTTCACCACGACCTGCGGAGAACAAAACACACAGCACCATTATTTAAATGGTTCAGGTTTACACCACGACGTTGCTCTTGAAAGACGATCTTTGACTGCTAACTACAGAAGGTAGGAGCAGGAGATGTGAGAAGAGTCAGGGCTGCAGTCTGCTCACCTGTATGTAATCAGCGTCACTACCTGTGTGCATGACGCTCTGTTTGAGGGTCTTTTATAGATCTTAAGTGCCATTATTGATGTCATTCTTTAGCCCCTCCTCTTGTGTTCACATGTTAAGGTGTCGAGGAGGTGTGAGTGTGAGAGTTGGCACCTGTTCAAATGAAGACACTGTGCAAACAGGCCTCACACCTTGTTATCTCTGTGGCAGTAAATCGATCCCATTCATTCATTCTCTGTCCATTCATCTCCATGCCATGACACAAACTAATTTTTGGTAACTTTTTCAAGAGGAGACTCGGTCAAAAACCAACAAGATAAATGTGAGAATTACAAACAAGACGAATATTAAACACAGACGAGATCTAAAATATCTTTTATCTGAGTGCTCCAGTAGACAGTAAGGCAGAATCAAAGCAGCTGATACTCTGAACTAAAGAAATACATTTTTCATGCTGTGGACTTAAGAGGCCACATTTCCCCTTCTTAGGTTTGTTTGAGTTTAAAATTAGCATCTGCTTATTTGCATAGCTTAAATATTTTACAGTGTCTTCCCCAAAATCATGATCAAGAGAAAGTGTGTGTGCCATTCCTGTACATACTTACGATAGAGAAAGAGAAATAGCTGCATTATCACCCGAGCTTTTGATCCCAATTTGATTATCAAAGAAATAATTCAACATGTTGGGAAATGTGCTTATTCGCTAACTTCATGCTGTGGTGTCAGAAAAATGGGGAACATGAGTTCACAACAAGAAAATTCACAACAATTCAGAAAAACAACTCTGAAAGACTTGACGTCATATATGCAAAAACATGGCGGATTAACGTTCAGCTGACGGGAAACTTTATTAATTCACACATAGCGTGTCAATATTTTGCTCACATGTAATTGGTACATGGTATTAAATTGTAACCTAGCCCCAGTCTGTGTCCAGAGTGACCTAGATTAGTTGGAAAAGTTATTATTGGAATCAGTCAGGTAAAGCAACAGCCTGTTTTAGTAGGTTTAAGGGAAGGAATTGGTGCACCAACAATATAGCCTACTTTAAACTGTTATCATCATGTTTTTTAAATGCACTGAGCAATAAAATACAACACTTCCTCTCTGTAGTGTCTGTGTTGTTTCCACATTACAACTTACAGCCCATGAACAAACTGAAATTGGAAGAATATGGAGATAGATTTGTCTCAGTATTGTTTGTGTGAACAGATCGACAATCCATGTGTTAGTGTGTAATCTGTAGATATAAAATAACTTCCACAAATACAAAAAGCATCTGTAAAATCAAAAAAAGGATTTTGCATATATAAAACAGATCAAACAAATTCCACAAATTAAACATTTGTGAATATCTTTTTAACATTTACAACTTTCGAACAGATAGGCTATTGGTGAATCCAGTTTTTATTTGTGAATTTCAATTCTATGCCTGAAGAATTTAGTCTGTTGTTTTGTTTTGTTTTTTTAAATTTGCAGATCTGTTACATATTTGCAAAATATTTTTGTAAGCTTAGAAATCTTTTTTGTATTTGTGGAAGTTGTTAAATATTTACAGATTACACATTTACACGCAGATGGTCGATCTCCTCATGCAAATACTACAGAGATGAATCTGTCTCCATATCTGTATTTGCAGATCCGTTGCAAAACTTTTTTTTTCAATTTGAAATCCTTTGTTTGTATTTGTTTTGCACTGTATTTACAGACTGCACATTAACACGCAGATTGTTGATCTCCTCACACAAATAATACTGAGACTAATCTTCCTCCATAGTAGAACCACTTCCCAACTCAAGAGATGGGACCATCTCAGGAGCATGTGTGTGTTAGTTATAAGAAGACTGAAACCACTCATGTCTGTCTGGTAGAAAGGAGGCTACAGCTAAGCCTGCTAGCTTAGATTTAGTTGAGCAAACTCCAGAAAGTGACTGCTACCAGATAATTTTAAACCACAAAATGTTGTTTTTTCCCCCCCACAGATACATAATTGTTTTATTGCCACTCTAGCAGGTTTCTTTCAGTTTTCAGTCTTTATGCTAAGCTAAGCTAAGCTAAGCTAAGCTACGCTAAGATAACTGCCTGTTGGCTGTAGCTTCATTTTTACCAAACAAACCTGGGAGTGGTAAATGATCTGTGCGCCCGGCTGCAATCACACCATCACCTGATTCCCTGCGGCCCAGAAATACTTTTTCCCATTGACTTACATGTCTAAAGAGACACTTGTAAATCAGTGGATACATTTTTTTGAGCATCACAACCCCCGCGAAATAACTCATTTGACTATCAGGATTTGATCCATTGGGTCTTATTTCATTGTGAAAGTCTAGAAGAGCCGCATAATTGAATAATTGTATCTCCATTCAAGTAAACAACATGGCCACAGTCAGTCACTATAAGTCTCTAATGCACTTGCTCTGTGGGCTACACAGTGCAGAAGTAGGGCTTATCACTTGTCTGGCTCCTCTGTGTAACTTTATACACAGCAGCTGAACCATTTTGGCTTCATGCAACTCACAGGGATGAAGGGGGGCCCACATTTAACGCTGTATCCAGTTCTCTTAACACATTCATGGAGCACGCTCTGGCAAATTCGTAAATTTCGGATTGCTGTTGGAAAGTACCGTTCCCTTATTTAGAACACCACACTCTCTGAGCAGCAGAGCACACTCAGGACACCAAGTGGAGTGAATGTGTGATTATTCAATCATTTGCAGTTTCTTCAAACAACAGTGTTCTCATTTTAGTATAAAGTGTCAGATTGGATTTACAAATGCACCCTCAGCAAGAAAGTTAGTGACTGTATTC
Organism: Epinephelus moara; assembly: GCF_006386435.1. Taxonomy (NCBI): domain Eukaryota; kingdom Metazoa; phylum Chordata; class Actinopteri; order Perciformes; family Serranidae; genus Epinephelus; species Epinephelus moara. Next base: position 25,196,602 of record NC_065526.1, read on the forward strand.
CCATTTGCTTTAATAAGAGTATTTTCCTTTGGGAAGTTGAAGGACATGATTGCACTGAAAAGATAAAAGCATCAGCTATAGTGCTAGCTGCTATTTTCTATGAACCAGAGTAACTGAAAGAAGGTTTTCTGGTTCTCATTAACAACAACAAACAACATACAAATTTCACTCCACTGTTACCAGTATCAGCCCTTCGATCTCCAAACATAAGTGCCGTCTCGGGTGAACATTTACTGCAGCTTCCTGCTTTTACCGACCTCAAGTTCTCTTAGTGTTTACCAAAGCACACGCAGGTGTAAAGGAAGACTAATTGGGCACAGGTGCATCTGGTTTTCTTGATGCTCCCACAGCAGCTCTCTCTGTGCCTCTGGATTCACTTTTAATCCCTGCCCTGCTTTTTACAAGAGAGCCATGAGGGCCTTGGAAAGCACTTGGCACTGGAAATGGGTTGAAGCAGAGGCAGTCTGTGGTGGTTTATCAACAGGGTAGACGGAGAAAACAAAATCAGACAAAGAGCTGCAGGACACAAAATGCTCATTAGAGACATTCAACATTTAGATATCATTATAATCAACATTAGAGGCATTGAAAAGATGGTCAGACTGGCTGTATATTGTGATAAACAACTGCTTCAGTTGAATTTTAATTGGTTTGTCATTACTTTCAATGCATTATCAACATCCTCAGTTTTGTAATGTTTTGTCCGGCAGTGTATTAAAGAATAAATCTGTCGTCTAATGATAATTTGAGTCGGTTTACCTCCTTTTGGGAAAAGTTTTTCAAAGCTCAGTCCAAAACATTCAGAGGCAGATTTGTCCTTTGATTTAAGATGAACAATCATTGTGGGCATTTACAAAAAAATAAATAAATAAAAAATAATTCAAGCAGTTGCATTTCCACTTGTAAAGGCAGAGCTCCAAATCTTTGCTACAGTATGTCCTACATACTCATAGTTTTTGCAGTTGGTATTACCAAAATGTAAAGTATGGTAAGTGAGGTGACCATGGTAACCATACTAACAGGAAGTGATGATACATGTACAACATCACAGTCTATGATCAGACATTGATCAAAACTCCGATTTGGAAAGTCACTGCCAGTTAAACTTCACAAACAGAAAGCAAAATGTATGCCTTCAGATTAAAAACGTCTTGTTTTCCAGCATCTCTCTGGAGCTGTTTCAGCACCATCCACAATTTAGCCAATTCAATTTTGTTTTCAGCATTATCATTATTATTTTAGGAAAGTTACAATTAATTTGCATATTATACATAACAAAAACATATTCTTTCCTTTAATACAAATTGCTGCAAGTACAATCCACAGTGGTACATGAAATTGACAAAAAACTTACCATCCTTTTATTCTGGTATCATTTTGTTTTCAGTAATTTCAAGTTAACTTTATTTGTATTAAATTTATACAGTGAAACCAACCAGGGGCGTTTTAAGCCCAATATAAGATAGATGAAATAAACCAATGGTCATTCAAACTCCTGTGTCTTTCGGTACCAATTTAGAGGTTGAATAAGGTTGAATAAATGTAATTATAATTTTTCATTTTGTACATATCGATAAGTAATGCTGTTTACACAGAAATATGAACACCACACACTACAGTTAAAGCACAGAGTTTGGCTCATGCTATGCTCAGGGCATACAGTATGTGACAGGAGGGACAACTGTTGACCGAAAATATCATGAAAATTTGAATGATAGAATAAAGCTCAATCATCCAGGGTGAGGGAGCTTATATAGTCTTCAATCTAAATCAGACATATTATTCTTGGCTTGCAATTGAACTGTATTGTTTTGAATGAATGGAAAGTCAAAAAAGGTCATTCAGTGGCCATATTGATCCTCTGGGGAACATGTTGTTCCGTCATGCAGTTTCTATTCACAACAAAATGGATTTTCACCTGAGAAATGACCTCTGACCCTCAAATGTGACACGTTCTCAGGCATGTTTGTCCAAAACTATGAAAATAAAGGCAATGGGATTCTTATCTTTGTTGAAGGATAACCACATACCAAACAGTCAGCTCAGTCAATGTGGCAATAACACCAACCAGTTAATGGACAATGAAGACCTTACTGTTTGTGTTGTGAAAGCATAAAGGTTAGATAAATGTAGCGTATTCTATGGAGCAGGACATGCTTGAATCAGCATTATATGCTTTTAGAAATAAATAAACTTGTTGACTGTAATCACTATTTAAATTTAATTATACTTTTATGCATATTGTGGTGAGCAGACATGAGGTTTTTTTTTTTCCCCCCCAAACCTTCTGTTCGTCTTTTAGGCTTTAGGCAGAAAGCAGTTTCCTTTGATTGTTTCAACTGATCTTTTTCTCTGATAGCAAAATGTCTGCAGTGAACAATGAGCTTTTTTCACAGGAAAATTTTGACACATCTTAGCACGAAAAAAACAGGTGTAAATAATAAAATTAATTTAGCTGCTTTGATATGAAGTTCCTGGTATTGTGCATGCCAGCTCATTGTCACTGTCACTGGGACACGTGAACACAAAACAGAGCCATCGTTCATGTTATCACCAGCACCTGTGGTTTTCCATTCAGCTGTGTCATTTTAAAGTCTTTTGTCAGAAGATTTCAGAAACAGATTTCTCCAACCTTTTTTGCATGTCATCTCTCTAACTCCTAGATTTTCTGTCATCTTTCTCTCTCTGCTGACTCTCTATTAAAAGCCTAAAATGATAGATGATATATATTTAATTTGATTTTCCTGCATGAAGAGTCAATAAAAACACAGGCGTTTTCTAGCTGTCTGGATTACAGCATCCTAAAGGACAACAACCATTTGTTTATTTACTGTTTTAAATTGGGTGGACACAACAACAGCAACACCCATACTAACTATAATCAATCCAGTGTGATAAAAATACCCTGTAACAAATGTAACCTTTGGGAAGCTTTAACATGAAGGTATTGTCAGTTGTTATTGATTGTGTTGTGACTTGTGATGGTGTTGTTTGTGGTTTTGTTGTACTGGTCTGTGCTGTACTGAAAAGTATTTCTGATATTACAAACACCCTCCCAACCTGGTCTCACAGAAATATGTGAAAAGACCATGACCTCTGAATACTGCATTATGTGGTCGTGGCATGTGATGTGTTTAAATTACATGCTTGCACCACTTAATAATGCCAACAGAGAGTCAGCCAGGATCCATAGGATCACAAATTTCCTGGAACAACGATGTAATGCAGTGGCTGGTGGTTGAAATGTTACAAAACCATAGTGTAAAGAGCAATAAAGACTGCATAAGAAGGAGGTCAAACAACCAAAGGACTTTCACCCAGGAGGCCACTGTACATGTTCTGTGTTACACTAAAAGTCAACATTGACTTCTTTTAAATTTACATCCTTATCTTTTAAAGTTATGTAATGTTATGTGACGTACTTACATCCCGCACATACGAAACATATTTATTTTAACGTAAACCACAATCTTTTTAAGAGGTTGAGGTCATTTCATGAATTTTTGTGAGATCATGTTGCACCCTCAATACTTTTCATGATTCTCAAAAACCCTAACCCTACATCTGACTCTGTTAAAGACAGACCGTTTGAATGATTCAATTATATCCAAAAAAAACCACATCATTGTATGATTTTGTCATATTTTACTTCTTTTCTTACTTATTTGATTTCAGCCCTACTATAATTTATTCGTAAGTTGTGTAAAAGTTAATTAAATTACTTATTTCCAATGAGAAAACAATTCTTTTCACTTGTTGAACCAGTCTGACAGCATTTTCAAAAAAAAAAATAAAAAAAAATACAGTAATACTATTAATTTAATTTAGGTGAAAAGGCACGGATGGTGTTGTGACCTTTGTTGTTCCTCAGTAGCAGCAGGAAATATTCTCAAGCTGTGTGTGTATGTTACGTCATACGTTAGGGTGTTTTCCCTTCCACATGTTTAACTTTCAGTGTGTGCGTTTGTGTGTACATATGTACCAGGGGCCCCAACATGACCCCACATGTGGCATGTGAGTGTTTTTTACTACTGCTGTCATGTGACTTGGTCAGTCATATATGTTAATGTTCCTTAGAAACACTGATGTAAGTGTACACTTAAATGTACACTTCTGTTAGTTTCTAAATACATCCAATCCCACTTCCAATTTGGCTTTTCTCTGGAAAAACAATGGAGTAACTAACAACATTAAAAAACGATAAAAAATGACATCCCAGTGCCAGAAAGAAATAACCAGCAGAGTTGAAACAAATAGATCTGTAGGCCTACACCAAGCAGTTCCCATTAGAAGGATTTTAACACTGTGTGACACTTTGAGCAACAGGCTCCTCCTTAGACCTCTGAAATACTTAATGCATAAAGCATGACCTCATTCTCATCGTTCTCGTTTTGTCACTTTTTAGAGCCACGAGACTTCTGGTTGCGTTAGGTAGGCCTAATATAAATCCATATTGCTAATCGTTGCGTACACACAATCCTGATCATGGGCAATATTTCATATTGGGCTACTTATTAATTATTATTATCCTTCAGCTGATGCTTACAGGAAACAATGTAGCACGCACATTGCCAACAAGGAGGTGACGCCAGGGCGCAATGGAGTTACCACTCCCATCTCTGGTAGAATTACGGAGATTTCTTGTCCCGTGTGAATCGGACATTTATATTACAGACATCCTGTGGTAAACTGACATTAGTCCACATCCCTATGTAAAACTAATCCCATCCTAATAGTACTTAAAACGAATTTAGGACATCATTAATGAAGTAGAAGTAATTAACTTTTTAGCTAGCTAGCTAGTTAATGCTTTCTACTTATCAATTGCTTCATCACTTAATTTAGTAACTCCCCCCATTGCTCATTTAAAAAGCCCACCATAAAAAAGGTGTTCTTGGTTTATCATCATGCCCTGCGATTGTTTTCCCCATAAGCCTCACTTTCTGCAGTACTTTCTGTCACTGGACACAATCCTGGAAAAAAATAAGGCTACAGTTGGCGGGCTAGCGCGCTAATGCTAGCATGCAGCTAACGCTAGTGCGCCACAGCTAGCTCAGTATCTCTGACAGCCAGAAACAAATATCTGTGACTGACTGTCCCTTTGACAGTTCAAACAAAGAACACCTTTTCTTGCAGTGGCCTTTCTAAAATGAGCAGGAATGAAAGTTAACATTACTGTATACTGTTTTGATCAAGGAGTTAATACTAAGCAGTTAGCGCCCTAGCTGGCTAACTGTTAGCTCACCTTTGCAAGCTAACGTGGGCTTATTTCCATGGTGGCAAAATACTAACAAATAATCTAAAAATCAAATATATATTTTAATATCCATGGTAGCAGACTAGTATGAACTAAAGTAAAACTTTCAGGTTGGGTCTCGTCTTGTAATTTGCGCCTCTTTGCACATCCATTTTACATATATTTTGCAGGGCACTGGCAGCAGGGCTCTCTTTGATGACATTACAAATGTTGATTGGCTGAGACAGTTGTTGTCCCAGCCAGGGCTGTCATACAAAATGTTGTTCTCAGGCGAACAATCACTTGACAAAATTGGGACGCACATGGGCATTAATGCTTTTACACTTAATTAGTTTCCAGCAGCGTCAGATATAGCTCCCACCATCTGTGCATCCACTATCAAAGCAGTGGTATTTGACGGGTTTGGTTGTGGCCGGTGGCGTCAGAAATAGCCACCACCCGGTGCGTATCATACTACCATGAAAGGTGCAAAATCACTGACAAAGAGGCTGTAACAAGGTGGGAGTTAGAACAGGCTTACTATCAGTAAAAACATAGTAAGAAAATACATCATGATATTAAGCATACACACATATTTGTAAATTTTGCCTAGGCCTACATATATGCAAAAGGTACCTGAAGAAAATCACAGTATACAAAGGATATTAACAGTACACTGCATTCGGAAAGTATTCAGACCCCCTTCACTTTTGTCACTTTTGTTATGTCATTTTTTTTTTTATATTAATCTACACTCAGTGCCCCATAATGACAAAGGAAAAATAGAATTTTCTATTTTTTTTTGCAAATTTATTAAAAAGGAAAAACTGAAATATCACATTGGCACAAGCATTCTGACCCTTTGCAACAACACTTGAAATTCTGCTCAGGTGCCTCTCATTCCTCTTGATCATTGCTGAGATGTTTCTACACCTTGATTGGAGTCCACCTGTGGCAAATCAAATTGATTGGACATGATTTGGAAAGGCACACACCTCTCTATAAAAGGCCTTACAGGTGACAATGCGTATCAGAGCAAGAACCAAGCCATGAGGTCAAAGAAACTGCCTGCAGAGGTCAGAGACTGAATTGTTACAAGGCACAAATCTGGGGGAGGCTACAAAAAACAATCTGCTGCACTGAACGTACCCAAGACCACAGTGGCCTTTATAATTCCTAAGTGGAAGAAGTATCCCATTAAAGACCATCATATATTTATTATTTATTTTATTTTTATTTATCCTTTATTTAACCAGGTAAAACTCATTGAGATTTAAAAACCTCTTTCACAAGAGCGACCTGGCTAAGAAAGCAGTGCACAAACAACACCACATAAAATTATACAAACAGCATAAAAATGTACAAATTACAGATTACATAAGGCAAACACAAGAGCCTTTAAAAGGTGCCTCTGTCTATTTATCTATTATAACTTGTTATAGGGTAAAAAATTAAGAGATGAAGAACACAATGTACAAAAATATAGGAAAATGGTGTGTTACTGAAAGAGACATGACAGAGTATTAAATCACAAAAAAGGGTCCAATGTTGTCGCTAACAACCTTAACAAGAGCTCCATAGGTAAGCCAACATGAGCAATACCAGACTCCCACAGCTCTACACCTATATCAGTGATATAATTAGTGACAGCTGTGTTTGACAAGTCTGAATGCCTCCTATCAGGAAGGTCTGTAATAATTGGCTGTGTTCATGCACATACACACAAAGTCTTTTATAAAAATCTTTCTAATGAGCACCATATCCTCACATTGCTGCCAGTGTGGTACCAGGCTTTTATTCTTGTAGGAATAAAATCAGGTGTGGAGCTGTGCACCATGGAAACATGGAGGTGGGTGTCCAGAGGAAGAGGTATGTGTGGGGGCTTTCCCACAGAAGTGATCTTTTTCGCTGCAGACATTTTGACATGCAGTCGTAGGAAAAGCACAGGTGTATTTACTTTCATTAATGATGGCCGCAATCCACTTTAAGGAGGCTCTGGTATTGTGGGTGCTGACTCACTGGGCCACCTAATGGAACTGAGCGATTGTTAATGTAATCAGTTTCACCTGTGCTTTCCCTATCATGACAAGTCAAAATGTCTGCTGTGAAAAAGGTCCATGGGTGACCTGAGTGGTGATGCAGTCATGGCTGAAAGGTGGAGAAAAGACTTGATAAAAGTAGTATTATCGCCTCGTGTCTGCCCCTGTGCACCAGTCAAGTTACACTTGCAGCCCACATCCATGTCTGTGAAAACATGGTTGCTTCACACCAATTCTTCCCCCAGGCAGCACAGAGATCTATATAATCAGCACAGTTTCAAACATGCCTCACTGATGACAACTGAATTAGCCCTCCATGTGATAGAATATGGAAACAAAAACTATACATTACAACCGTGATCAAAACAAGCAGGGGCTGATTGTTTTTTTGCTGAAATGCTCCTGTCTCTGCATACTCATCCGCTCCTTTAATATTCCTTACCCTTTTGATATTTCTGACTCCGTCTTTGAGCCAGTGTGGTTGTTTCTTCCCTTGATCATCGACTGACCAGTCAGGCTCAATGCCCCCATCCAGGGGAAAACCCGCCTCTGCTTGAACCAGGCTTTGATGTATCCGGGTGCAGCTAACAAGTCATTCCTCTCTGAAGTGTATTAGCTGGAAATTGAGCCTTTTGATCTCTCTCTTCTTTAATTTAACCTTGTTTGTAGCCGTGGGGCTTTGTCTGAGAGCAGACAGCATTTAATGGCATAACTGACAGTGGTTGGTTTAATCTGTGTTGAGAGTTAAACTGTGGGTGCTTTAATGCACCAGGACATTTCACATATTTAAATGTTGACCTATGGACTGAGACACTGATATGCAGTACTGCTCAGTTTATATAGTTTTGTGCGTACTTTGCTGCATTTGGACGATGATCATCTTTCCGCAACTTATCATGAATACAGAAGCACTGCCAAATTTTCTAATGATGGATGGATGATCAGGACTCTTCGAAAGAATTGATTAGGTTGGCACACGCTCAGCACTTACTGATTATGTGCCAACTTACTTACTCTAACTACATGAGCATGCAATCAATTATTATGAGAAAACCCGGAGAAAAATGAGGCCCACCACCGCCGCATTAAAAGTCCTGCATTGTCCTTTGTGTGTGTAAATATGTATAATACGGTAAAATCAATACCACGGATAGAAAACTCACTTATCGACTCCTGCAGTTGAGCCTGTGCATCATGTCAGGATGAAAAATTAATATTCAAGGTAAAAATAACAACTGTTAGTTTGATAAATAATAAATTCACAGAATTTTTTTTAGGGTTTCTTTTTCATTCTTTATGCATTATTTCACATCTTGTCTCTGTCTTGTTGTTGTCTCCTGTTCAGACTATTCACAATAGGTTTCACACATAGCCAACATAACATTCTGACAGTGTTAACATCAGTCCACACCCTTCAGAGCTAATTTAAAGCTGTTACAGAGTTCAGCTCAGTGAATAAAAACAGTCCCTCTGCAGAGACATGCCACCAGCAAATCAACACATGCTAGGCACTTGACTGTATGAAAATGATGCTTTGAAGCGTTTGCTCCTGCCCTCAGTGGGCCTGGCCTGGGTCCTGATGAGTGACAGGATGAGAGTCACCAGTCAGACTGGCTGAAAATCAATATAGAGAGGATTCTGCTCACAGCACACTGAGCTAAAAACAGAGGGTCAGACAAGGGTTGAAATATGTGGGCGATGAGTGTCATTGAATCATGAGTATAGGTGTCAAACATGAAGTAAACACTGACATACACCAGTGCTTTGTGTTATAATGAAAGTAAGTGGTTACAGCCTTGAGAGGTTGTCATGCTCATTGTAAAAAGAATAAAATGCAGACTGATGAAACAATATTTAAAGGGACAGTTTAACCCAGAATCAAAAATACATATTTTTCCCCTACCTGTAGTGCTGTTTATCAGCCTAGATTGTGTTGGCGTGAGTTATGTGTTAGACATATTGGCCGTAGAGATGTCTGCCTTCTCTTGAGAATAATGGATCTAGATGGCACTCAGCTCGTGGTGCTCAAAGCGCCAAAAAAAAAACTCATTTCATTTTTCAAAAATCATGACCCGGTTACTCAAGATAATCTACAGACCTTTTTCGTAGCTGCTTGAGAGTCACTTAAAGAAATCCTCAGATATTTTATGGAAAGGCTGTAAAAAAGAAACCACGCACACATCCCCGTCCCTCTAAGGGAGGACAACATCCAGACTGTTTAATAACATTTCTGCTGGTATGTCCCCCATGACTCCACTTTGCTAATAGTTTACTTCATGTCTGAAATAAAGCTGCTCCACACAAAGAGGCATTGATGACACAGGGTCGCAGTACTGCAAGACCTTGCAGAGAGCAACATCTCTAATTCAAATACCGGGATTAGTCCGAGGGAGAGAACACATATCTGGACCATCTGGCCACAGAGGTAAGAAAATATATTTGGTGATGTATGTATAAATGGTGATGATTTGTGAGGGAAAATGCTGTTTATTAGCCTTAACTGATGCTGTGTTTTCTTGTGTTTAAAGAAACTGTGTAGAAAATGTTCGTCAAGTAAACTTTAACATTTAGAATTACTTCTTAAAATGCCATGAAATCCTTTTCTGCTTTCCAGCAGTTGCGTCTTCATATATCTTGTTATGTCTGCTTATATATTGGTTATTTGATGGCATTTCAACACAAACTGTATCTGATTTAATTTTTATGTTATGGTGGATCAACTCCTGCAGGTACTGAAGGGCACCCCAACCATGAAGTTACCTTTTGTTTTGGGTTTTGCCTTCATCCTCCCGCTCATCAGGGCTCAGGTGCCTCATTGGGGACCTTGTCCAGAGCCAGCTGTTCAGCCGGCGTTCAACCTTAGACAGGTACGAGCTACTTTGTACAGAAATTGATAAATAAATTAGCAGAGCAATGCCCAGTTATGTCCCATGGTTGTGTGTAGATGACATAAACAGCTGTCTTTTTTGTCTTGTACCATATCAAAAGATTAGAAAAGAATACAAACTTTATTTTTCAGCTTGAGTGTCTGATTTTGTGATGGGTCAAAAATGTATAGCACATAGTGTTTGATTTGTATTCTATTAAAAGTAGCCATTGATTAAACTTTAGCCTAAATAGCAAGTTATTTAACATAGTTGAAATGGTAATCCAGAGTAGGGTGAAGCATGTGGCAATTATAAGCAGTATATAAACTTGCAATAAAAGGTTTACAACACATTGTAATGTAGTAGTAAATAGAGCATTTATGTATCCTGTTGCCAACAACCTGGTCTCACTCCCAACTAATCAAATGCCGATGCTCAGTCATTGGCCCTGAGCATCAGATACCAATGCATCAAGGCACCCTTTAGCAGCAGCATGAGATGCACTGGGTGTCAGCTCTAAGCAACCGCCGCAATGAGCAAGACAGTCTGCATATGGTGGTTGGGAGGTGAGGTGGATGGGTCAAACAAACTCTGGACTTTCACCTGGGAGCCTGCTGTACGTGTCCCATGCAAAACCAAAAGTCAAGTAATTTACATAGCAACATAGTGTGCTAGTATGTGTAGCACCCTATAGTGATGTAAATAGTGTAGACTGTAGAAATAATCGACACAGCCACTGCAACGTCACCCATGGGTTTGTAGACTCCAGTTTTTAAGCCTTGAGTTCGTCATTTCAGCCATCTTGTTTCTTTTTTTGTTCTGTTTTGTTTGTTTTTTGGAGTCAGAAGTGATCATATTTGGTTGATAGGCTGGCACTGTGAAGGAGTGAGGGGTAGTCCTGCCTTTAATTATGTGTAACTATTACTATAACAAGTAAGTTATATAAAAATTCACCCCCGTACAGCTGTCGTGAAGAACGAAACTACTTATAGAAACAAAAATGTTTTTTTGTACCAGGTTGTAAACATGTTTATTTCTGCTGTAGAATTGAGAATTTTTACATGGAGGTCTATGAGGATTGACTGGCTTTTGGAGCCAGCCTCAAGTGGCCATTAGAGGAACTGCAGTTTCTGGCACTTCTGCGTTGACTTTATTGTCCATCCTTGGAGGTTGCCACTTGGTAAACTAACGGCGTGTCAGTTTACCAAGAGCATCCAGAACACTGGAAGCTTACTTTGAGTGTCATAGTTTGATGGTATGTGAGGAGTTGGGAGTGAGAATGTATTGTTGCCAACAACTAAAGCTCCTCCTGTGGACATCCAAAAAAAATATGCTGGTGTATAAACAAATACGAAATGACAATATGGTAAAACATAGTCGTAGCAATATAAAATGTTACAACTGTTGACAAATACGGTACATTAATAACCTCCTAAAATGCCCTTATATCTGCTTACTCCTACATTTTAGTGTACCATCAAACTAGTGTTACTTTATTGTTATTATTGATGTTATTATTGATTCATTCATGTGTAAGTAGCATTTCACTGATGCAGTTGGTCCAGGTGGAGCTAATTTGAAGTACTGTATGTACTGGTGGGTTGTTCACAAGAAACAAACCTGCTAGTATGTAAAGCTGGTGAATAAATGTTGTGGAGTAGACGTGTTAAGTAGCATAAAATGGAAATACTTAAGAGAAGCACAGTACTTGAGTAAATGTACATCCCACCTCTGGTAAAGAATAGGTTTGATAGGACACTCACCGTACATTTACTGAATCCACTAAAACATGTAGATTTATTCATACGCTCCACTCACAGCGCTCTGAATTGTCTTTGAACTCGTGTGTGTCTTTGCCCTCACAGTTCATGGGGAGATGGTTTGAAATTGCCAAACTGCCAGCCCAGTTTGAGAAAGGCCGGTGCATCGAAACCAATTTCACTCTGACGACAGACAACTCCATTCGAGTGGTCAGCTCTGAAATACTGTGAGTCCTATCTGCAATTTTCTTTGTGCAAATGTGGAGTCAAGAGGTAATATTTGCACGGCGTGTGGTATTTCGCTTAATCCAACATGAAATTTGACTGTGTGAAATAAAACAGACAAGGAGAGCTGAGGAAAATCGTAGGGACTGGAGTCATAGAGGATCTGAAGAACCCGGCCAAGCTGGGAATAAGCTATTCCTACGGTGAGAGAGACATTGAATATATCTTTGAGAATAAATGCCACTGTTGTGTATTATTTAGGGAGTCAGTTGTTAATGTTAGTGTGTTTCCTAACATGGTCATGCGTCTTATTTTTGATCCTCATGTCGGATCAGGTGAAAACATTGTAGGTGATCTGCTTCTCCATCTTGTGTTTTTTACTCCTCATCACCACAGTCCTGCCCTACTCCCCTTACTGGATCCTGTCCACTGACTACACAAACGTGGCCCTCGTGTACTCCTGCACGGACATCCTGAGGCTCTTCCACGTCGACTTTGCCTGGATCCTGGGCAGAACGAGAACCCTGCCAGACGCCACCATCCAGAGAGCCATGCAGATCTTTGCCAACAACAACATCGACGTGACCAGGATGATTCCCAGCAAGCAGCAGGGCTGTAACAAAACTCTCTGAGCAGAGCAAGATGACACTTCTGCTGACAGGAGGAGAAATTGAGTGGAAGATGATTTAACTCTGGTTCCACAGAATATTTAGATAATTATGACCAGGGATGTAATGGAGGGTACACTCAACTCAGTTACTCAGTTTGTTCATGTGTGGACAGAGTTTTTCTGCTTTTTGAGACAATATCAACAGCACAAAATAACTGCATGTACATTGTAGTTTGGTGTGAGGGTGTTTTATGTATAACAGCATACCCACCTCTTTATTTAACACAACATCCCTGGTTGTAATACTGTCAGCTGAGGGTAATGTTCTGCACATGTATAGCCATTTAAGCTGTTCTTTTTGTCATAGTGAACCATTTTAGCTGTTTAATTTGCAGTATAAAGTAGAAAAATCATACTGGAATCAAATGATATTAATTAATGTTTATATCACAAGCTGGAAACATAAAGCATTCAATTAGAGTAAATAAAAGACAGTGAAACATACTTCATGTGATTGTCTTTGATTCTGTGCAGCACCTCTTTAATGAAAATACTGAATGAACATCAGAGAGCAGCTCAGGGTTTCTACATGCATAGATAGAGTCAGAAACAAAAACTGATTTGAAAAGATCCCTATGAAAGGTGGTTTTACTTCACCTGTAAAAAAATAAAGTGCAGACTTCTATTGCTGTATTAGGTACTTTTAATGTTTACAGGTTGACATCCTAGTAATGTGAAATATTTCTCTTATATTATGACTCCCCTTTCAAGTTGATCCCTAAGTAGCTTTAGATTTTACATTTGCCAGTAATGTAAAAAAAAAAAAAAAAAGCAGTGTGGTTAAGAAACACATTTTGTATCAAAGGTGCAATATGCAATCATTTTAAAGACGTAAGATTAGAATATGTTTTTTTTTTCTTTTGGGTTATTATAAAGATTTTATCAATCCCTTGGTAAAATTCACAAGCTACCCAGCAGTAATTAAAAAAAAAATAGCTCTACCTTTATCAGCACTTTTAAAGTGATGTATGCATTGTTGAACCAATAATCATAATTCAATAATATAATATAAATTATTTTGTAATGGGTCATTTTAAACAATGTGTTGCCCACTTTTGCTTTTGGTGCTTTTTGTTTAATGCTAAAACTTTACTCCTACTGGAGAATAAAATTGATTGCCAGACTTCTGCTCGTAACAGAGTATTTCTACACTGTGGCATCATCACCTTTACTTAGGTACAAGGTCTTTATACTACTCCTTTCATCGCTGATTTAAAGAATGATGATAAAATGTATCCATTAAAGCTTCCCTGAAAACTTGCCGCGGAACCTTTGTATCTCGACTCGGCTTTCCCATCGGATTTATTTTGACCGGGCACCACATTATCTTGTTGGTGTAGCTTCTTTAGCTAATAATTTGATGAATATTCGGCGATAAGACGCCGTGGTTTTTGATCATCGATGCCACTAAAGGATCAATCCAACTCGACCGTCGCCATGAAACCAGCGGTGGACGAGATGTTTCCTGAGGGCGCGGGGCCGTACGTTGATCTGGATGAGGTTTGTTAGCTAACTAGCTGGCAGGCTAACTATTAGCTTAGTTAGCCACGTATATAAACAGTTGGCGTTAGCTAGCTGTACCAGCCAACTTTAACTGTCCCTCTGTTATTCAGCTGTTTTACAGCCTTATGGGTCTATATTAAAGTATCTCTTCATTAACTGCTAAAAGTTACGAATAATTACTAAATTAATAACTAATTTCTGGCAGGCTAATATTATGTTACGCTTGCTTGTTAATTTAGTTGTAAATTAGCCGAAGTAAGCTACAGACTGTCGGGCTGACTGTAGCAGGGTACAGTGTTAATCAAGCCAGATAATACATAGACACATATTACAGTGGAAACTATTAAATCAGTTTGTAACACTAAAATATCCTCATACCCACACATTAATAGCTGTATATTTACAGTTTAAAGTACACACTATGCTTTAACATGAACCTATCACCCTGCACACTGTGTATATACTGTGAGACATGTAACATAATACAAAACGTAGGCTACATGACCACTTTCTTCATGTATATAAAATCATTTGGTACTTAACCCATTTAATATTTTTGCACTATTTGTATTTGTTTACAACGTACAGAGCACCTGACTTATAAATAGATTTTGTGTGTTGCTATTCTCATCTGCTTTTATGAACATATTAGGTAGGCCTAAATATAGACATAGAACCATAGTTATTCAGTTTGTTGTCCTTGTTTTTAGTTGTACGTCTATTTTTTTAAATCTTCCTGTAAATTCATGTGTAAGTACATTGAGAACAACGTAAAGCTGGAGTCAAATTCCTGGTATGTGTACACATACTTGGTCACGCTGAAGGATTTTGTTGGACCTCCTGGATCTACTTAATGTTTAAAAAGTGACAAACAACTCAAGTATTCATGAGGAGCTAAATAAAATTAATGATAAACTAAACAAAGGATTAACGAGGTGTCTGCTGGTTGGGATGACAACAGGAGGATGGAGTAGCAAAATGAAAAAGTGATGATTCAAGAATAGAGTATTAGTAATCTCTGAGGGTCCAAGGACAGAGGGATGTTGTATTTTGCAAAGCCTCAGAGGCATATTGTGATTTGTGATATTGGGCTTTATAGATATAATTGAATTGAAATTATTATTTGTACAGCCCTTTGAGGCATGTTTTGTGACTGGACTATAATGAACTTTGATTGACTAATCTGCAAAGCACTTTGGGTTGCCTTTACATATGAAATGTACTATATAAATACATTTGTCTTGCCTTGCCTCTGGAATCAAGACCATCATATAAGACTACACAGTTTATTGTCTTTGCTGGTTTATGTTTGACCACAGCTAACTTATAGTGACACATGTATCTAAACAGACTGCTAGTAGTAGGCTGGTTTACTGGTTGTGCAGCCGGTAAGTTGCTGGCTGTGTTTCTTGGGGTTGAATTTGTGCCTCTGAGCTGCATGTTTGTTCTCTGGCAGGCTGGGGGAAGCACAGGACTGCTGATGGACCTGGCTGCCAATGAAAAGGCAGTTCACTCAGACTTCTTTAATGGTAAAGATCTCCATACACTTACAATTTGCCATGTCTTAACTTTAAACAATCACAAACTGAGATTCACAACAGCAAAACCAACAATCTACCTGAACCCTTCATAAAATGTCGTGAAAATACTGATTTATTGTTGTTATGCACTGAGTTAGTCCATATTATCTGCAGGGATTGTATATACCACTGGCCTTACATATACATTACCCTATTTAAAATAAAGTACAGCCGATTTTTAATAGGAATTTTGCTGTGTATATACTCCATCTCTGTCAGACTGACTAAATGCGGTGTTCAAACTTAATTCGATTTTAGCTAAGACTCAGTTCATCTTAGATTTGACATGGTTTTATGTATTTATTTGTACATGAAATAAAAGACTTGTGAGCCAAATGCTCAGATACTGCCACACTAATAGTACTAAATAATGGGTAGTGATACACAGAGCAGCATTTGAAGCAGTCCCCAAGGATACATATTTGGCTGAAATGCTGCAGACTGGCTGCGTGTCCAGCCTTTTAAATGCTTCACGTGCCTGGAGATGAAAAAGCTTCTTACTCCAGTTATTGCCTTCATCTGGGAGGAGTTTGGGGCCAGGTAGTGTGGTTTGCAGTGGTGGTTATTTTACAACACCACTGAATGTTCTGGTCTTTTTTCTGCAACATTGGTACCTCCAAACTTTGGACTTTAGGCTGCGTGGCATATTTTACACAATAGAGTCTGAATATATGTAATATTTTTTGACTACACGTGTGCGACTATCTTTCTTCACACCTGTACTTTAATCGTGGTGTGTGTTCCTCATCTCTCATGCAATGAAGTCTGACATTTTCGTTTGGGTGGAAAATACTTTTCAGGAAGTGGATGTTTTGAAATAAGTATTTGTTTGGAGAGACTTAGCAGGAGAGTGGTGTCACACATAATTTAAAACCCCCACTTATAAACACAAAAAAAACAGAAATTACTTAGCTATTTCAAATTTTGTTGGATTTTGGCAGCCGCAGATTTTTAAAATGAAATACTCGGTCTCTGTATCTCTGACACTTGCACTGAATTTCCTAAAGGTGTCTTTACTAAAAGACAGAGCCATAACAACATCTTTAGGCTGTCTGATCCTCTCACAGGATTTTACACATAGATGCACATTAACTTTGCTGCTCAGGTAATCTGAAGTGAGGAGGAGTCAGACATCTTCAGATAGTAAAGTGTCAGTCAGGGCAGATTGAATCTATTAGCACATGATGTTATTTCCCCCTTGGGCGTCAAAACGCTGCTGTTTCCACAGCAGGAAAATCTCTTTACTGGCCCCAAAACATTCCTTGTACCTCCGCCCCCCCTTTTTACAAACTGTGTTTTATAATGTAGTGTGATCTCTTGTCCTGAGGGGCAACTACATCAAACAGCCGCGAGTTCTCGCCATATGCGACACAGATTCCACGCAGACTTCTCAGCTGGCGCTCTGTAGATGTGCTTTGTATGAGGCTCATTTAGAATGGCAGGCTTTATTCCCTTCTCGTCGAGATGTGTACCACTTAACGGTCTCCTGGCGCGTTGAAAGCAGCTCCCAATCCCCTGGCCTACATTTATAAAGGGATTTTAAATGTTAATTCATTTAAACAATCAGTGTCACACTGGCTCAGCTCTTTCGCTGTCACTGAAGTGACAGTTTGTGCTAATTTTTTGTTATTTTACTCTGAAATATTCAGGCTGCAGCGGTTCTGCGGTGAAATTATTTCTCAGTGTTGTAATTGTTTAGGTCTAGTCCTTGTGTTTTAAAGGGATAGTGCACCCAAAAATGAAAATTCAGCCATTATCTACTCACCCATATGCTGAAGGAGGCCCTGGTGAAGTTTTAGAGTCCTCACATCCCTTGCAGAGATCGGTGGAAGTTTTAGAGTCCTCACATCCCTTGCAGAGATCGGTGGGGGGAGCGGCTAACACACCTAATGGCTGACAGCGCCCCAGACTAACGTCCAAGAACACAAAATTGAATCCACAAAGTATCTCCATACTGCTCATCCATAGTGATCCAAGTGTGCTGCAGCCGCGACATAAAAAGTTGTTTCGAAAAACATATCAACTCTGTTTTTAGCCTCACTGTAGCCTGTAGCTCTGACTGCTTCTCTGTGCTCCGCATTCACGTGTGCGCACCTGCGCGAGACCAGCGAAAGTATGAGCTTTGCTCACCCGTGTTTACATCACATGACACGTGCACCGCAGGGACAGAGCTTATCTATCACTCTGCGCAGGGAGAGACAACGGTAACCACAGAGCTAAAAGATCATTTTCACTACGGTCTTTTAGCAAAGGACAGCCCAACATGTCTGAAGACTTTGAAACTGAGGAGGAACAGCATTTCTTTGTTGAGCTGTATTTGTTTGAGCCCGAGTATACGGACGGAACTCAGGCTACTGGACGAAGTAGCCACCGCAGCTCACGAGCCTCAGCCAGCCGCAGATTACCAGAGTCGAGCACTGGAAACCTGGTGGTGTAGTTGTTTCAAATGCAAAGCAATGCCAACGGATGAGGAAAGTCTTTGCTGCTCAGACTGAGAATTGGCGATGCCTGCACTTGAAAATCTGGACATCAGTACTGACGAGACTGCTGCTCTTCAGAGATCACCGATCACCCTGAGCGCGCACACTTAAGCGCGGAGCACAGAGAAGCAGTCAGAGCTACAGGCTACAGTGAGGCTAAAAACAGAGTTCATATGACGTTTTTCCAAACAACTTTATATGTCGGGGCTGCAGCACACTTGGATCACTACGGATGAGCAGTATGGAGATACTTTGTGGATTCAATTTTGTGTTCTTGGACGTTAGTCTGGGGCGCCGTCTGCCATTAGTTGTGCTAGCCGCTCCCCCCGCCGATCTCCGCAAGGGATGTGAGGACTCTAAAACTTCACCAGGGCCTCCATCGGCATATGGGTGAGTAGATAATGGCTGAATTTTCAGTTTTGGGTGCACTATCCCTTTAAGGGATTTTATAAGGCTTTTACTTTCTAGGCTCACAGGAAACTGCAGTGTAATGAAACTGTTACTGAAAAACCTGAATGAATCACTTTGGAAATGTTTGTTAAGCATTTTAAAATACAGTACAAACATTACAGGCTCATATTTGTTCATACATTAACTACTGTCAGTTGCCTGCATTGTTTATTGTATCATTTATTTTATTGTAATATATTTTCTTTTTTTCATTCGTCCTGTTCAGTTAATCAGTCAATGTGTGTAGACCTTACAGAAACCCTAAACTGGACATTTGCAATAGTTGGTCAAAAGTATGTGGACACACCAGTTGACTTAGTACTCTTGCTCTGGCGCTATGGCCACCTATTTTCAATGAAGGGAAATCAAACTGCTGCAGTGCTTACAGTGATATTTTGGATAATAATGGCCTTCCAACTTTGCAGCAACAGTTTGGGAATGGCTTTTTCCTGTTTCAATGTGGCAATGCCCCTGTGGACGTTTGGGCACCCCCTTTTTTGGTCATATATATGTATAGTGTATATAAATACTGTCCAAGCATTTACAACATGACAGAAGGAAATTTGTCACCTGAGCGTAGATGTCTTCCATTGTAAGTAATGTTTTGTGTTATTTTTTTGGGAAGGCTTTAATTAGAGCCAAAATGTTGTTTTTCTGCCGTGTGTTGTGTGATTTTTATGTTCTGTGTGTTTGATGACACCTTTTAAAACAGCAGTCTGCAAATTCTTGTGTGTAGTCTGCACACTGTGTACTGTATGTAGACTGCAGACTGTACCAAAACAGCATAATAGAGTGCTATTTACACATCCACACTCAAAGTGTCTGTTAACATTTTTCTTTTTACTGAGCCCTTAGATTACAAGAGATTAGCACTAAAGACAACAAGTTGAACCCGCTTCCTTCTTCGGTTTTTTCCAATGTGAACGGATTAGTTGATTAAGTGATTAGTCCAACGTCAGGAAATTAACCACTGTTTAAAACGATAATCAAATAATTATTATTTTGACAAGCACAAATGCCAAAACACTTGTTCCAGCTTCTCAGTTGTTAAGGTTTGTTGCTTTTTTTGTCTTATGTGATAGTGAATTGAATATCTTTAACTTTTGGCCCGCTGCTCAAATAAAACAAGACATTTAAAGGCATCTTTTGCTATAGGGATTTATGTTGGTTCTCTGTTTGCTTTTTGTTTTCTGACATTTTGCAGATTTAACAATGAATTAAAAAAAGGGGGCAGATTAATTGATAATGGAAACAAAAAAGTAATCACTTGCAATCCTAGCTTTCACTTTACAAAGAAAACACCAGGGCTGCAACTAATGATTGTTTTCATTAACTATTAATCTGCTGATTATATCCCTGGTTCCTTGTTGTGCCTAAAAATGTCAGAAAATGTTGAAAAATGCTGGTAATAATTTCCCACAGTCCAATATGATGCATTCCAATTGCTTGTATTATTTGACTGACTGTCCAAAACACAAAGAGACTCTGTCACTTTAATATATGCTGAAGGAAAGCATACGATTCTCATATTTTCTGGAGCTGTAGCCAGCAAACGTTTGGCCTTTTTTTCCCTGGAAAACTGACTGAAATTGATTAATTAGTTATCACAATAGTTGTTGATTAATCTTTTAGTTGAACGACTACTAAAGAATGTAAAAAGAGCCATATCTAAAAAGGCAAACATACAGTACAACCCACAATAGGTCTGACCAATACTTAAACATTAGGCTTCACATCAGATGCAGTACATACTGAATGGTTTAACAATTGTGACAAATGAAAGCTTATCTTTCCATAAGCTGGATCGCAGTGAGTTAAATGAAGGCTGCCTGCAGAAGCGGAGGATGTGGCACATAATCCCGTGCATGTTCATACAGTTCTGTGCTGACCTCTGACCTCACAAACTGTCAGACGCACAGGAAGGCCGCTGTGCAGACTCCTCAGCAAGTGCATTCCCAGATCCTTTTACTTTTATCACCCTGCACCTCTCCAGTCCTCTCCACCTATAACGCTGCTTTATGAGAGAATGTCAGAAACATTTGAAATACGGCCGGTGTTTCGTTCTCCAGCTGTTACGTAACCTTATTTTAACAATCATGTTTTTTTGTTTCCACAGATTTTGAGGATCTGTTTGACGATGATGACATCCAGTGACAGAGACGAACATGTAATGATGGATGATATTCACACCACTTCACACCTCTTTTTTTGTGGAAAGCAAACCAACCATTTACTGTCTAATGACATACAATTTCCTTTCATAGTTGTCCTAGTTTCAGGCTTTTTTTTAAAACATCCTTAAAAAGTCGTCACCGGCTCCAGATGTTGTGAAATTCTTTAGATCCCAAGGATTCCTTCATATGTGCTTAAAATTATGAGCTTGTATCGTGCTCATGTCTTCGACTGTTTCTTAACTGGATTGCAGGTTTCAGTGTGCCGGAGAACACCTGTTAGGAGCGTAATTATACTTGTGATAGGCAGAGGCTCCATATGCTGCTGCCCTTAAATATGCTGCAGATGGCATATGATGAATGACAATCTGCTAAAATGGCTTCAAGTATTTATATCACACTGTGTGATAGTCACATGTATTCTGTTTTTATCTGCAGTCTGTCCTGTTACGTCATGACTTTGCACATAGCTGTACAGTTGTTAAGGATCCACACCTGTATTTTTGTGGTCAAAAATAAACAAATAGCATTTTGTATTTATTAAAGAAGTAAGTGTGTCTGACTCCTTTCATTCACTGTTTAATCATAATTTCTTATTTATAGAGCACTCTTCTAGGTTCTCTAAAAAATTATACATGAACAAAATAAGCTTTTAAGATTAAGAAAACTGAATTGTGAATATCTTTCTATATTTTTATTAACTCACATTTAATGTTTTGGAAACACATTGTACAAAGTCTTAAAAATCTTAAACTAATAAAATGAGTCATACAGGTTTTTTTTTTTTTTTTTTTTAAATCAATATAATGGAACACAATTTATTACTCTAAACATCAGTTTCATTTTTCTTCATGTGCTGAGAAAAACAATCAAGCTCATTCAGGGCTTTTAATAGATTGAGTTGGAAGTTCAAATTTCAATAGCATTTAAAGAACTGCTATTAAATGGACCCTTGACATTTCTTTTTCTTTTTAAGTCCTTAAAGCTACACTTGGTACTATTACCAAAATAATTTGTTTTTCATATTTGCTGAAACGCTCACTATATTCACACAGGGCTAAATGAGACAGATAATCTGGGGGGGAAAAAGAAAATCACATTTCCCTGCTGACTCAGTGGCCTTGTGGCATATGTATGGCCTTAAGGCCCGAACAGTACCAAGCACTGCCCACCAGCTGGACCAACTTTTCTCATTTTACAGCTAAACAGTACACTAAAATATCTTTCTGAAAACATCTGAAGTGAGAAGTAGGCAATGTAGTAATAGGAGTGATTGACATCTGCATTAAAGACTACTTGGCTCTGATTGGTTGTTGCCGCTGCACTGGCATCCGATTCTAGTGTAAGCCATTGGAGGTAGACATGATTTTTTTCAGTTTTTGTCAAACTCAACCTGTCTCACGACGGTCTAAACCCAGCGCACGTTCCCTTTTAGTGGGTAAACAATCTAATGCTTGGTGAATTCTTCTTGACAATGATAGTACATCCAATCAACGGTTGCTAACGTTAGCAGACATGGCTAACATATGCTAAACGGACTAACAGTTAATGCTGCTCGAGAGGTCTAGAAGACAACAATGATTGTTTCAAGGTGTCTGACGGGAGGGAGTCAGGCGGACCGGACCCCTGTTTCTGCTTCGTGTTGGCCACAGTCTCATGTACTTTCAGAATGTAGTGACAGTTCCAGCAAATATGACAAAGAAAAATTCATAAAAGTTTCCAACTGTAGCTTTACAGTGCTCAAAAATGTTAAGTAAACCCGAAAAGGTTTAGTTGATTGATAGGTCGACTGGCAGGAAATCATCAACTAACTGTTTTGATCATCATTTAACATGCTGCTTATCTCTGCTTGATGTGACCAGAAATTGATCTTTGGTTGCACACTGTTGGTTAGACAAAGAGGACATCTGAAGACATTACTCTGGACAGATTTAAAGGATAATAAAAACAACTGTTAGATGTGGCCTTTATCGAAAGCTCCAGAAAAGTGACTTTGTTTTCTGAATTACTGATCCAGCGTCATGAATGAACTTTCATCCCTTTATCAAGCTGTCAGTTATAAGATTATTGAATTGTCCCAATATCTTAAATCTTCAAATGTATGGCAGTTTATTGTAGGAATATAAAGAGCAGGATGTTGAAGTAAATCAGAAGAACCTCAAGGATCAACCTCTCAGTGTGAGTGTGACCCACTCCAATACTGCAGCCAATAAACAAAATCAGATGCGATAACTTTTGGAGGATGGCTTTATAAACAGAAGCCAATGCTTACCATGAATATGAAAGAGTCCGGGTGGTCATTGCAATAACTGCTGAGAGTGCTGCTGCAGCTATACGTCTATAGATTACACCCCCACATAAAAAAAAGACGGCTTCAGAAAAGTTGTGTACAGAACATGTGAGAGATGAGTCAAATTCTGCATAGCAGCATAAAATATTTTTATTCTCAGTTGGTCAGTAAGATATTATATGGATTTTATGCCTCTGAAACTTTGGTATTTGCTGTATAATGAGAGAGAAGATCGGCACCAATAAGAGAGCTGATCTAAAGGTCAATAATATTTCTAGTTTTGGGCAACAGCATATTGGGGTTTTGATTACTATTCAGCACAAGTTGGAGACTGATAAGAAGCTTCTGAAGAGCATAAAATGCAAACTGCAGGTTTTTAACAGCTTGCTTTACGGAATCAGCAAAACAGAGAAGTGTGCCGTCAGCATAGAAATTTCCAACAGTTATGTACGAGACAATGGTATTAATTACATTCAAAAACTCTCCATTGTGCATTCACCAGCAGTGCGCACGCTAACTGATTGGGATTTGCAAATTGAACCACATACAGGCTGCAGGATTGGAGCCAATTAACAAAAGTGTCTGTAATAGCAGGAAATAATCAACTTTATTAAAGATGCTTCAGGGAGTCGTGATTAGCCTGTCCAGACATGACATGAGATAACTTTCAATCTGTGAAGGAACAGTAATAAGACTCTCTGTAGATTGAAATGCCAATTGTGGAGCACTTTAAGCTGATTATTTATTATGAATCCCAAATTCTGGGTGTGCAGGACAATGAAGAGATTAGACAGGATTAGGTTATAAATTATATAATTTATTACATTAACAAAACGGCCATGTTAGTGGCTCTGTGAGGCTGCACTTACAGGCACAGTGGTGCTTTGAGCTAAATGTTAACTTTGCATGCTAAAATTCTCACAGTGACAAAGCTAACATTCCATTTTCATCATGTTTCTTTAGCTCGTTAGCATGCTAACATTCGCTAATTAGCATTAGCCACAAAGTACATCTGAAGCAGCAATATGGCAACAAAAATGAACAACAATAGTCTGAAAATCAAGTCAATATTTGTGTACATGAGCTATTTTAATGCCCAAATTGAAGTAGCCTAACTAGCGGAATAACATTTCACTGGAATTTCATTTTATCTTATAATATGTGACAAATAAAATTGATTGATTGAAGTCTGTGAAGGGGTCTGGTTTGGTGACCTCAGATTTGCATCTCTGCTTTTTGCAGATGATGTGGTTCTATTAGCTTCATCACACCGTGATCTCCAGCATGCACTGGGGCGGTTTGTAGCCGAGTGCGAAGCGGCCCTCCAAATCAGAGGCCATGCTGGAAAATGGTGGCTTGCCCCCTCTGGGTTGGGAGTGAGTTACTGCTACAAGCAAGAGAGTTCAAGTATCTCGCAGTCTTGTTCATTGTGAGGGTAGAATGGAGCATGAGATGGATCAGTGGTTTGGCGCAATGTCTGCAGTTATGCAGATGCTGTGCCGGACTGTTGTGGTGAAGAGAGAGCTGAGCCAGAAGGCAAAGCTATTGATTTACTGGTCCATCTACGTCCCAACCCTCACCTCTGGTCATGAGCTCTGGGTAGTGACCAAAAGAATGAGGTCACGGATGCAAGCTGCTGAAATTAGTTTCCTCTGAAGGGTGGCTGGACTCAGCCTTAGAGATAGGGTAAGGAGCTCTGACATCCGGAGGGAGCTCGGAGTAGAGCCGCTGCTCCTTCACTTCAAAAGGGGTCAGTTGAGGTGGTTCGGGCATCTGATCAGGATGCCTCCTGGGCGCCTCCTGTTGGAGGTATTCCAGGCACGTCCCACTAGTAGAAGGCCCTGGGGCAGACCCAGAACACACTGGAGGGATTACATATCTAATCTGGCCTGGGAACGCCTCCAGGTCCCCCAGGAGGAGCTGGAAAGCGTTGCTGGGGAGAGGGATATCTGGAATGCTTTGCTCGGCTTCGGATAAGTCCGCAGTAAAGTACGTTCGGAAGTCCGTGTTTGCATTGAAATTGTAGTCTTTTGACAATTTATGGAAAATCTGAAATGTCTGTGATTTTGAAACTATGTAGGCTACATGCACTGATAGCTCTGAGCCCCGTAATTAAACTGAGCATCTGGGCGACTGTCACAACATGCATTATCTTCTTTTCTTGCATCAATAAATTATGTTTAAAGGTTGTTGCAATTTTTTTTCCGCATTAACTCAATATCCTCTTCTCCTACAACTTTTTATAATTAATAATCACAGTGATACCTTGCTGATTTACTTGTAGCCTCTGTGGCATTGAACCACATCTTAAGTGCTAACATTTGACAGGTACTGTCATTTTTATAAGGGTCTTTTTAATGAGCTTTCTCTCACAGATAGCATGAGACGCTCCATGAGTTTTAAGCCCAAATTTTTGTTAAGCTGTGAATTTTCCATGCACAGAAAGAGACAGGCACCTCTCCTGATGGCTGTTCTGCTTTAAGCTGAAGAAGACAACCATTTGTCTCCGTCTGTGACAGCCCCGGTTATTTTTGAAAAGTGTAAATTGCAGGGATCATAGCCAAGGCTGAGGCATCATCAGTCATGCAAGAGGTACAGTCCTAGGGGACAGACTGTATGGCAGTAGAAAACCAGCATTAAGGAGGTGAGTGGAGGATGATAGGCAGAATAATTTAATTTACTTTTGTTTTTAATTTAATTGGCAATATAAATCAAAATATGTTGATATCTTTTGTAACTTTAACTGAAGCAGGCTCTGCCATTCATACATACAGTGGCAAAACTTAAGTGATTCCCAGCCTTATGGGGTAGGCTACTCCTGCAATTAACTGGAGGTATGGTTTAAGACTGTGAAGTGTCTCAACTAATTGAATTCAAAAAAGTAAAATTTGAAAATTTTATTAAAGATATGTATTTCCACATATTAAAGGAGCGGTGAATAAGATTTAGGGGGATTTAGTGGCATCTAGCAGTGAGGATTGCAGATTGCAACCAGCTGAAACTTCTCCCCGTTAGAATTCCTTTAGTGTTCTTTGTTAGTAGGAGCCAAATCAACCACATAGGTCTTTTCCTCTCCAAAACAAGCAAAAACGAAACAAAACAAACACACAAACAAAAAACGCAAACAAATAGGTGATGAGAAAGTGGTAAAAACACTGAGTAAAGTAGTTTCACCTTAAAAAACATGATGCTTTTTGGCATATCAGAAATGGGCAGTTTGCCCACAACATGCTAGTGTGTGCTCGTTCTTTTTCTGATCCAGATGTTCAGGAGGTTTTTACCAGGAGCTCAATTATCCTCAGAGGTCTCCTCCTCTCTGAAACAAACAATCCCAGGGTTTTAAATTGCTAAAAACACTAAATAAAACACTTTTACTTTACAAACCAGTGTTTCTCTGATGCTGTTTGGCATGTACAGTAGAGGATGGGCAGTTTGCCCAACACATCCTAATGTGTGCTCACCTTTTTCTTTGATAACTTAACAGCTAGACGCTCAGGAGGTTTTCACCAGGAGCCGAATTATCTACAGCTGTCTCCTCCTCTCCAAAACAAATGGACCCAGTGATTTAAACCTATAAAAACACTAAATAAAGCACAATCACGTTACAAATCAGTGCTTTTCCAATGCTGCACATCACAGATGGGCTCCTATGTATGGTGGCCGACGCAAAAAAATATCTACAGCCGGTCTTTGGTTTGTCCGTTCTGGTCTACTGTGTAAACATGGAGATCTTCGTAAATGAGAACCCACTCCCTATGTAGATACGACTCATTCTAAGGTAAACAAAACGCCACAATTATTATTTTCAGGTTATTATACACTAAAGAAAACGTGCTTACTATACTGTTCCATTTCTGCCCATACAACCCCATAAATCCTACACACTGGACCTTTAAGTCAGCTGTAACACCTGAATACAGGTTGCTGGTGAAGAATCTCAGTCATCCAGGTCATAGTAATCTTAAGTACTATATCGTAGGCAACTGGACTTGCTTGAGTTTCTTGGTGAGGTGACCTCAACAACACCAGTCGATTAGAACGTGAAGAAGCCTCTTGGATGAGTTTATAAGTTTTAAGTTTTAAGTTTATTCAAAGTTAAAGTTATGGATAAATGAAACAGTTTCTGCCACTGGTCGTATGAATGTAAACTTAACCAAACCTACCTCAACAGCACCTTTGTGGCAATATTACTTTTTTTTATAGTTAATTTGTGTTCAGTAACATCCAGTTTAATAGAAACTCAGTCACGTTTAATTGGTTGCATGACGGGTGGTGTTCAATGAATTCAGGATACTTGAATTAATCTGATGGGGCTATGGGGGTACGTCTGAACAAAGGGAACATTACAAAGAATCTGTACTGTCATGTTTGTGTAGGTATATATATTTAGGGAATATACACCCTACTTTCAAAGATTGCCTGCTGTGTTGTTACTTTTTCAGCTAATGTTTCCTAGTTTCCATAGCGCCCATATACTCATAGCCAATGCCCATATATTCCAGTGACACAGGCTGGAGGCTGCACAGGCTACGTGGCATTATCCAGGCATTGGAGCCTCCACCAAACAAACAGTAGTGTTGGCATGCTGATCTTAATGGCTCTGCACCTCTACAGCAGCAGCAGCAGCAGCAGCAGCAGCAGCTTTATTAGTGGCCTGACTCTCCTAATGACTCCAGTCCGGCTTCCTCCATGTTGTTAAATAAAAAACATGCACGGGCAGGAAAAATCATTTTCAGGAGTGGGGAAAAGAGTGCTTGTTTTCTCACTGACACTTCTATATTTTTTGAAAATGTAAAACTTTTAATTATGGTCTTTATGTCTGGAGAATGAGAATTAAAAAACTTGCGATACATGTAGTGCCTTTTTTCCTCTCCAACAGTAGCTGCCTCCTTATATATATCCTTGTAGCTCCTATATAAAACAGCCTACTAACTGTTTTCAAGGAAAAGAAAATTGCTGCAGTCTTCTAACGGTGTATATTGGCATCAAATTTGGAGACATAATCAAAAAGGCTGGTGCAACTTATGCTTTAATGTATCATTGCACCACTAAACTGAAATGAGTCACCTGTCATCCTGGACAGTATTACTCACACATTTGTCAATATACTGATGCAACACAGCACTTGTTTCAGAAATAGTTTTATTTCTTCACAGTCAACTTCTCGCCTGATATCAGATTCAAAGATCTGGACCCTGGCAAGTGAATTTCTGTTTTTATTGAGATGAAGCACTGGAATAAAAACATGTTTATCTGACTGAGTCGAGGAGGTTAATGTAACTTACTGCTTGTTATTTACCACCAGATTCTGTTTAATGTCTCCTGTTTTCTTGTGTGTCATCAGTACTGCCTCTTGCACTACTGTTTCCACTGAAAGTTTTATCAGCACCACCTCTGCGATAGCCTCTGGCACTTCTTTATAAATCTGCTCTCCTGCAACAGAGGCCTCAAGCTGTGTGGATTTAACAGCTCACACTTTTTAAGTTTGTGCCCACTGAGCCGTTTATGTAAATTTCAAATCTCAAAAAATCAACTAGTGGCTTAGATACAATGTCACCTCGGACGCTGACCCCGAATTCCAAACCTTTGAGGAAAGGAACTCGGCGCTAAATGGCACTTTGTTAATGTGTCTGCGCTGACAGCAGTGGTGCTGCTCACCTCTCCTAATTACAGGATCCCCATTGGCTGGATGGATGGCAGCGCAGGAGCCAATCCTGGAGCGCCTACCAGCATGCTGGAGCCATATGACATGCCTTTTTGTTTTTAATGATCAAGGGGGCTCCTTTAAAATGTTTCCTTGCCTGTGTGTCCCACAGGTAGAGGGTTCAGACAGCTCAGACAACAACAGTACAGTGCAGCTCGATCCAGAAAGCCGCTGGATCCAGAGGTGATCACAGGAGGCCAGAACTTCAGCACCTTTGCAGGTAAGGACTGATGTGTAATGTGAATGCTGCATGTGCAAAAATTTATACATCTGCAGTTCAGAGCCACAGCTACTGCTGCAATTTGATCATCTTTGGATGAAAAGTCCTCAGTCCTCAGATGTCTGAGTGTGAAACTGTAGGAGACAATCTCTCTTTATGAGCACAGTGGCTGTAATTCAACAGACAGAAGAACATTTCAAGCTTTTGGCTGTGTGATTGTTCAGTTCAGTCGCTTTATTCCACACTCTGATATTCATAACTAAAGTCTTATTTTTCTCAATAATCCCTGAAAGAAGCTCCATTACAGCATGTCCCCAATCCCCTGCATTGTCTTGGCATCAGCCACTTACATAAAAGCTCTCTCTTTGTTCCGAGCGCATTGTCGTCTCATTTCCATATCTAACAGTTTGCTAAGAAACTCCAACAGGAAATAATCAGAGTCTAGTTGCATTGTTACAGTATAACACTGGGAGTTTATACTTTACTAAGCATCCTTAAATACAGTTCTGTTACAGTATTAACAGTGAATATTTTCTTTGTCTTTTCACCTCAGGAAGCACATAAAACAGAAAATATGGCACGTGTTGGACGACCATCGCTTTCCCTGATCCACACAGGATTCCTGTTAGCTATTGTTTTACTACCAGGTGAGAGTTTATTAACCACTTTTAACTGGTTTAAAATGTACCTTTATCTTTGACAGACAGATGGAAATTAACTCTTATTTCACAGAAGTTGTTCCTCTTAACATTTATAACTGCTCTTGCAGAGATGTAGCCGTACCACTGAAGATACTGAGGTCTTCTGGGGAAATTTGGGAATTTCTTTCTACAATGATACTTTTAAACTCTAAAATTTGATTATAAATATCTTTAAAATGACACTTAGAGTTTTTTCCATAATAATCATATTTGTGGCAGTGAGACAACTTTGAAACACCATTTAGTCCAGTGGTTCCCAACCTCTCTGGTATCAGGGTCGACCTGCTGCCCCTTCTCACAGATTATGCTTTTGACTTAAAAGTCCAGAGCGTGATGTTTCCTCCTCAGATTTGTTTCATTTGAAGGGTTATCAGAGATCTCAGGAGGTAAAGGTACTCGGCATTTTTACAAAAACATGATTTCGTGTAACAGAAATCTGGTTTATTTTCTTTCTAATCTATTAAATCACCTTCCCTCTTTTGGGGATGTCTTTGTTGAACATGTTTGCGTTTTTGGCAGCGGTGGAATGTAACTAAGTACATTTATTCAAACATTGTTAGGTACTTGAACTCCACTTGTGTGCTTACATTATGTTACCTCCACTCCATAAGGGTAGAAGAGAAGCATATGGTACTTTTACTCCACTACATTTATCTGATAGTCATAGTTGGTAGTTGCTCTGCTGGTTGAGATTTTTATATTGAAAATGTATGATGAGTTTATAAAATATCACACGTTACTTTAAACTCCACTTTGACAAACTAAAAGAATAAAATGCTACTTTCACATCAATGCATAAAAAAATACAACAATATAATAACTACATGGCTCATTTCTGTGCTGGTAATACTTCTGTGCTTCCTTTTATTTTGGATACAAGACTTTGACTTACTTAACACCCGTGCATTGCTTCTCTCACTTTCAGAAAAGACTCAGTATTTCTAAAATCCTCTTTACATCCCTGGCCACTGGCACATTAATCTATGGCACAGAATTATAGAGACTCCATTACCCTTATCTCTTTATTAAAGGTAAAATAACTTGACATGTTGATGTGGAAGGCAGCCTGTTAATCTTTCTAGAGTCGTAAAAAGACATGCATCCCTCCTCTGGAAGATTTTCCACATTAATAGAGGCTGGCATTTTCTCTCATAATCAGCTGACTCGGCTGTTTTCTCATAGTCATAAACTTCTGAATGAAACCCCTGGTGAAACCGAAGACACTCCACATGTGGAAATAGAAATGTCCACAGACACATTGCCTCCTTCCCACCTTTAACTTTTACAGTGTAATCCTAATTGGTTTGTGTGAGGGCCCACTCCCTTTGTAGTTTTACAGCTTAACTTTACAGAGGCCCCCAGTAGCTGCACAAACTCAACCAGTCTGGTTCAAAGTCTAACAGAGCGTGCACAAGGTTGGGTCGGGGTCTGCTGGAGCAGAAGGGGGTGTTTAATCTGCAGGATGCTGCCTGAGTCGGGGCGCCAGTGCCCCAGCACCTGCCGTGTTGCACCCAGAGGCTTATTAGCAGGTCAGCGTTTTCCCTGGTGGAGGTAAAAACTCGACATCTGGTCCTCGTCAGCTAACGTCCCTGCTGCTGCTAATGTGGCTGCTGTTTGTGTTTTACAGAGTTTCTGGGGGCCGTTCCAGTGGAGCAGCACAGGGAGGAGGAAGGTGAGGATCTGTGATGTGGCATGTGGGACACGTTGGTTGTTTAGAGCCAGCGTGTTCAAAATGAATTGGGAACTTTAAAAACTTAAATCACAGACATTTTCAAGGGATAATTCAACTGTGCTTCCTCCCTTCTATTTAGACAGTGACTTACAGATGGTGGTCACAGTAACACACTCTGACACTCTGAATGAAGCTAAACATAGTCGCCTACAATTTTCATAACTGATTAATTATTTGAAGTAGATGCAGACAACTGCTAGATGCTGACTGTGACCTTTCAAAAGTGAAGATTTCTTGCTTGTCTTTGCCATACATGATACTAAACCAAATATTTTTGGGTTGAGAATTACTGTTTGTACAAAGCAAGCATTTCAAAAAAGTCATCTTTGACATCTGGGAATCTGTAATGGGCATCTTTACTAATTATTTTATGCTGACATTTTTAGACCAATTAAGTGATTACCCAATTAATCACATCAAAGATATTCAGCAATTAATTGATAATGATCACTTATCACAGCCCTAATCCAATCCAATACCCCTTTGGATGTGTTCAGTACCTCTGTGGACGTTATAGTGTTCAGTTTCTGTTGGCAGCACCTCAGAGGAGAGGACAGTTTTTTCAGACGCTACAGTTTATTATGCTGTTGTGTTGGGGAATGGTTCCTGGGGAGATAAAATAACACGATCATCAAACATGTAGTCCATCTATTTAAATGAAATATCAAGGAACACTGTGCACACCTTATCCACAAACAAAACTCTTTCAGTTACCAACAGAACAAAAACAACAACACAACAACCTCTCTAAACACATAGCTGATTTTAAACTAAACACAGTCTATACAAGCTATGTCTTTATAAGAATCTTAAAGGACCAGTTTAATATTTAGAGATAAGCATATTCGCTCTGTGTCTGAGAGGGAGGTGAAAAGATCAAGATCACTCACACATCTGTAAACTGTAAACAGGAAGCTGGAGCCAGCAGCCAGTTAGCGTAGCTTAGCATTAAGACTGAAGGCAGTGGGTAACAGTTATAACGACACAAACGTGGACTTTAGAGGTGCTGGTAGGCAGAGAGAGCCAGGCTCGCTGTTTCCACTCCCTATGCTAAGATAAGCTAAGCTAAGCTAAGCTAAGCTAATTGGCTGCTGGCTCAAGCTACGTATTTAACTTACAGAAATGAGAGTGACGTCAACCTGGTCATATAACATTTAGCAAGAAAGCAAATAAGTGTATTTTCATTTATCTTAGGCTATTCCTAAACTCATAAATATTTACTAATTATATGGTGTTATGTGTATAGTTTGAAACACAGTTAATGTTTTACAGTGAGATAGTTTATTGACTTATATATCACAATATAAACAATAAAAATAACTTTACATAATTGAATACAAATATTAGGTCCAAACAACAGTTCATATTCTGTATTCTGTCAACATATATATGGTATGCAACATAACTAGCACTCTTTTGTCTAGCAGTATAAATACTAAACATTGTGAGTCCGAGGACATAAAATTACACCTATTCTTCACTATGAAATGAAAATATATTTGTTTAAAGGTCTAGTATGTAGGATTTAGTGACATCTAGTGGTGAGGTTACAGAACAAAACTTCTCCAAGTGCCAAGTGTGCAGGAGACCTATGGTGACCAACACAAAAATGTGAAAATGCAATAATGCAAAAGCACAAAAACGCAAAACGTTTTTAGAGCCCATGTGTGGTTTGTCTGCTCTGGGCTACTGTAGAAACAACATGGCGGACTCTATGGCAGAGGAACAGCTCTGCATGTAGATATAAACAGCTCATTCTGAGGTAATAAAAACATGATTATATACAATTTCTGTCAATATATGCCCCTAAATTCTTCACACTGGACCTTTAATCTCACTACATAATTTCTAAAGTCTGGTGCTGCCACACTTCATTTAGTCCCCTCTCTCCCTCTCCTCTCCCATCAGTGTCTGTGGTGTCTGATGATGTGAAGGCCGAGGCCATGGAAAACCTGAAGACGCTGGTTCGCAATAAAAGGAATGTCCCCGTCCTCGCTGTGCCCCAGTTCAAACGCCTGCCGGACTTCTGGGGATGGTACAAGTACTTCATGGACAGCCACAACCAGGAGGGAGTGAGTGGAGTTTGTTTCACATTAATTATTCAGTCTCTGCCAGTGAGGATTATGAAACACTGCTTGTTTTTTCGTATAACCAGTTTGTATTTTGAGGAGAGGTTTTTTTTTTCTTATTTATTTTTTATCATAGATGTACCCAGCATTTTATTCCAAAAAAAATGATTGAAATAGCTTTTGACCATGGTTATATAAAGGTATTAATATGCCATTACCCTCTTAAGTTACTCTTCAATGCGAGTCATGTTCCAGCATGTATTCTTAGACTTCGTGAGAGCTCTGTGGTTTAAGAGTCAGGCTGTATGGATGAGTGAAAAGACAGTGAGCTGAAAAAGAACATTCCTCCTCAGAGGATTTGTGTGAACGTGTTCACCTATCAAGGGCTTCACTTAAATTCTTTCTTCTTTTTAGTTTTATTTATTCTCATGTAAATGATATGGAATCAGAGCACATTTATTAATTTTGTCCCCTTTTCACCTCGATACTTCAGGTTGAGGATCTGGATCGCCTGTACATGGCCTACCTGCAGAACAAGCACAGGTCAGAGGAGGGCCCAACCTTCAACCACTACCTCAAGCACCTCAGTGAAATCTACAAAACTTGTGCTGATTCTGATGACCCAGAGTGCATCTCTGAGTCCACCAGCAAGCCAAAGGCTGCAGTGGTGATGCCCGCCCCCATCAAGTCTGCTGCCGTCAGGCTGTGCAACCCTTACCTCGACCCCTACTGCCTCTACCCCTTCGGCCCCAAGGCTGCTGCCCCCGAGCCTGAGCCAGCTCCAGCTCCAGTCAAGGTGCCGGCCCCCATCCTCACCCCCATGCTGCCCATGCCCCTGAAGAGCCCCACTGGCTTCTACTACTACGCCCCTGTCCTGGAGCCCTTCCTGAGTGGTGCGCAGAGGTCTGAGCTGCTGAGGATCTGCAATCCTGAAGATGTGGAGTGTCTGCAGTATCACTTGCGGGCAGCTTATGGCTACCGCCCAGCTGTTGGCCCAGCCCCATCCTATGCCGCCCTCAACTGTGACCCCAAAGACCCCTACTGTAGGCCCCCCCTGGTTCACAAAGCCCCCACCGGCTTCTACCACCTGCTCTACCCCACCTGTGACCCAGCAGTCGATCCTCTGTGTGTGACCAATGTCGCTGCTCCTGCCCCCCAGGCTGCAGAGGAGGCCCCTAAAGAGCAACACTGCAACCCTCTCTTTGACGCTGGCTGCAATCCCCTGACTGCCACCAAGCTGTCCGGCCTCACCAAGCCTGTGCTGGAGTACGCCCCCAAGGACAAGCCCGCACCACCTGCTGCTCCTCTGACCTGCGACCCTCGCTATGACCCGTTCTGCATACTGGCAGCCGCCGCTGCCCTGCGCAAGCCTGCTCCACTGATGCCCGAGCACCAGGTCTGAATTTGAAGTCCTGCTACTAGGATAGAATAGCTTTGACTAATCTAGTGTAATCTTGTTTGTTGAATGGTTCTATTAAAAGTCTATTCCTTTTCAGTCTGTTTATTAAATGATGTAGTGAGTGTAGTGATGTAGTGGGTGTTGCATAATGCTTTCACTTGTCTATGATCTGCTTTGAACCAAACCACAAATCAATCAATCAACCAGGTCCGCTACAGGCTTGGCGTCCGTGGCAAGACCAAGGAGGGCTACGACTGCTATGTGCACTATGACAAAGACTGCACCCCGGTGAAGTCTGGCTATGAGGCCAAGGCCGACATCAAGGCTCCAGCCAAGCCCTTCTGCCATCCCTTTGACCCCAACTGCGGCAAGTTTGCTTCACCCTCCAACCTCAAGGCCCCTGGGCCCGACAAGGATGGCATAATCCTGCCCGACCCCAACTGTGACCCTGAGTACGACTACAACTGCCGCCTGCGTCGCGCCGAGCCCGCCGCTGTTGCTGATGAGCCTGCTGCTGCCAAGGAGGAGGCTGCTGACGAGCCCGCCAAAGAAGCCGCTGCCCCACGCTTTGAAGACTTCCTCAGGGGCGTCATGAGCCAGCACAAATAGGTTTCACAAATAACAGAATCAACACCTGCTAGATAATCTGACAGAAATGGAGCTCCCTAATCTTTATGGACTTCATGGACCCACAAATCAGTCAGAAAATACTGCAGCCTTTACATAGTGAAACTGATTTTCCCAGAAAATCTGAAGATATCTTAACTTTGGTCTGATTTTAAAAGAGGGGAAACAATTCAAGAGGGCCAAGCAACATAGAAGATTATGTGAAACTTGTGTATTAAATACTTCACATATGTATGTTTGTAGAAAAGAGTTGTATGTATAGATGTGTAATAGATTAGGGGTAGTTTGAATTTGTGTTAGCGGGCAAGAATTTCTCTCTGTTGTACATTCTCTGTTTCCATTTGAGTCACCCTATTTAATGTTGTTTCTCTAAACATCATAATGCTTCATATGTTTAGTTTTTATGATGCTCTGAATAAAAAAAAGTTTTGAAAAACTTTCCGTCTCGAGGTTTATCCATCTGCACACCGAGGTCACAGCCCGAGATAAGATTAAAGTGTAAAACCTCATAATGATGGCAGCAAAACACCGCTGCTGTTCTGCTGCCATCATTATGTATCCAACAAATATTTCGAATGTTTTTAACCCTGTTAGAGGGAGCCGACTCGGCATGCAGCATTTCATCGCATCAGTCCCCAGATGTTGTGACTAATATGCAGCACATCACCGAGCCAGCTGGCACATTGCTCCTGCAACAGTTTATGTGCCACCATTATAAAAAGAGCTCATTGTTGCCACATCTGCACATTTTATATTCACACATTATCACCCAAAATGTGTGTTTTGCATGATAGAACATCACACTGCAAGACCTTTAATGAATTAGCGATGCAGGAAAACAAGTTTCCGAGACAAAAAACAGATTTTTTGGCGGAGATACAGAGAGGAAATGCAGAGAAAGAGAGAGGGATGACATTCAATGATAGTCCCCAGTTATATGTTATGAGTCTCATACATCTGGCTACCAGTCACACCCAGTCATCTTCCTCCCAGTATTTTTGTTAAACCAATAATAAAGGATAATAAACTGTCAAAACACCAAAAATATTCTGCTATTCAGCCATGCAGACAAATTCAGTTTACATTTATATTCTTTATCAGTGAAAGATAATCCATATTTTTTTTATCTAGAACAGCTAAAAACCCAACAGCAACTTCTCTTTCCAAAAACAATGTCACAGTTGTCGACATTTGTCTAAATTATAAACAGTAAGTGGATGAATTCGGTAACAACTCGAGCAACATGATGAAATAATCCTGAACTGTGTTGTCACCTCCCACCCTGACCTATACCACACACACTTGCACTTGCTTTTTGTAAGTTGCGAGGATGTTGTATCACATCACATTGATTCCCTGGAAGCTAGAAATAAAACCAAGTGTTCTCTGTAAAGTAAATCCACATTTTCCCATCAGATTGAACGAGTCCCGAGAGAGAGGTTGATGGTAGGCTATAGTGGTGCATGAGCAGCAGGACGAATAATGTTTGCATGTCACACTGTAACACAAATGCATCATGCAGCATTTGTCCCTACTGAATCTTAGTTCAGCCTTTGATTGATAAGTAAAGATATTTTTAGGATGTGGACCACCTTCATTCAGATATTAATGAATGATGAAGCGTGGTGTTTTCTCGGCCAAAGCTGAAGCGTTGTATTTTAGGAATGAACTGCAGCTGTGGGCTACAAGGACTGCAGTCTTCTTTTCAATAACCAACTTTTCAGCAGCTCCAGCACACAGCAGTCGCCTCAAGGAGACTAACGCTGCTGCTGCTGTTGCCTCTGACAGTTTTAAAGGCAGATAACACACAGCCAGGCCCAGTAATGACT
Source organism: Epinephelus moara (assembly GCF_006386435.1). Taxonomy (NCBI): domain Eukaryota; kingdom Metazoa; phylum Chordata; class Actinopteri; order Perciformes; family Serranidae; genus Epinephelus; species Epinephelus moara. The sequence goes on from NC_065526.1 coordinate 25,234,154, forward strand.
ACCTGAACACAACATGCACTCAAGAAAGCGCCATGAAGGTCTGTTCCTAATTGTAGCTGCTGTCCTGTAAAGTCTGGACTTTTGCAGCGCTCTCCTGTCACACTGGAAATAAAAACTGTCTGAAGCAGAACAAACTGTCAAAGTTTCATTCAAGTTCACTGTCAGCTGTGCTCTGGCTTTTTACACTGAAAACAAAGCACATCACTTTGTTCTCTGAGGCCTTCACTGTGTAAGATATTAATATTTTTGAATTAAGTCTTTTAGTTTGATCGGGCAGTGGTGGAAAGTTTAACTCCACTACAATTCAGAGGCAGATATTGTACGTTTTACTTCTCTTCATTTATTTAATAACTTAACTTAAGTTAAGGGTTACTTTCCACCGATGCAGGACAATAATACAAAATATAATAAAAAATTAGCCTATATTATGCTGTTATATTTCAGGTTAAGATAAGACTTTATTTATCCTGGAAGGAAATTCACAATTCACAATTGAAATTAGCTCCAGCTGCAGCATTAAAGCTATACGTAGGCTAACCTTTATAAAAAAAAAACCTTTTGTCATATTTGTTAAAACTTTCAGCAGGACATGAGACTGATAATCTGGCTTCTCCCAGTGCTCCTCATGGTATTTACAAGAATCCACAACGGCGGACCTAAAACAACTAATCAGAGCCAGGAGGAGGCTCTAACACACGTCAGTCACTGCCCCTGTGCATGCTACACAGCGGCCCTTCCCCATGCATACTTTCAATATATCAAACAAAATATCTTTAGCGGGCAGCTTCAGTTTCGGTTTTAGTTTTGAGGACAGGTCATGTAGGTCTCTCCATTTGGGAAAAAACTGCTTCGATTCTTACTCTTCTTATCTTAGGCTTATTCCTCTTCTGTGTACTGGTCTTTGCTATGTATGCAATTGTTGGCAGCGCAGCATATGCATGAGCAGCAAAACTACCCCAGAGCAACCAGGTCTCACTCTGAAGTCGTCAAAATCTGTTGCTTGGCGGCTGCGGTGTCTTCCAGCATCAGACACTGGAGAAAAAAGCTGTCCCTCCACATCGGCCTGATATACGGCAGGTCGCTGTTATTGTTTAATGTTAAGGGGAAATGCAGCAGGACAAGAACAAGTTAAGTTAAGGCGGGGGGTAGTCTGAGTAGGCTGGGTGGGTGAGTAAGGATGTGGTGGATGGGTCCAATAACCATGGACTTTCACCTTGCAGACCAGTGTTCACTTCCCGTACAACTGTAAAGCCAAAGCCTGTTCTTTTTTGCTAAACCCAACCACATGCATGTATGTTTGTTGCTGAAGGCAAAAAACATCAATTTGCAGTGTTGTACTCATGTAGAGCATTTATTTTGAAAGAGACTGTATGCAATCTGTACAAATCCTGTAAAAAACTATTTTGAAAACAGACAATATGTAATTCTGTAATAAGCAGAACTTGACACGGCGTCCCAGAACATCAACAACCAGCACACCCAGGGTACCTTGCACGTTGTATCTCCACATGGAGAGTCTATGACCAAACATCGATATATGACGATGTCAGAGTAAGAATGTGTTGCCTAGAGACTCCACCTGGCTCTGATCTGTTGGTTGTCATTCAGGCACAGTGAATTTTTGTAAATGCCATTAGAAGCACTAGGAGGAGCCAGAAAAACATGATGCCTTCAACAGATTATTTGTCCCATGTACTACTGTCAGGACACAGTGACAGTTTCAGCAACTATGGCAAAAGGTTTAGCTTTAAATTTATGTATCACGACGCAGTGATGTAATGTGTGATTCTGAAGTAAAAGGTTGAGTGCTGGACTTTTACTTGTAAGAGCATTTTGAAATTGTAGTATTGCCACTTTTAGTCATGAAAGGATCTAACTACTCCTTCCATCACTGCTTTAGACCCTTAAATCATATTTATCTGGACATAAATCATTTGAAAAAAGATTGTTTCAGAATATATGCCATTTTTAAAGGAAACTTTCCAATCAAAGTCTCCCATTTTTTAATCCGCTTCACTCCAGTAGATGCATGTCTTTATAATGCCATTAACCATGCAGAAACCCTTAGGATGATGTTTAGGATTAAGTGCATCATTGCAGAGGTGTTTCCATTTTCTTTTAGAGTGAACCTTCATATTTACATGCAGCCTCCAGCAGGTGACGCCGATCTCCCAGAGCCCCAAACACTGAGGCTGTCTTCCATCTGTCTGAACCTGCTGTCACAACTGTCTCAGTAAACGCATCTCCATCACAGACTGACTGTTTCAATAAAAGCTAGACAGCTGATAGACAAAACATTTCACAATGTAAAACCCACAAAACATTAATTAATTAATCTTAATTAAGCCATCTATCCAACATCTGTTAGACCACCTGGTAGTACACTTTTGTAATCCAAACGTTGCAGAGATGACAGTTTGATATCTTGAGGTAGAGAAATTGTAAAAAGCCGCATAAAGTGTCGCTGTTCAAAAAAAAAAAAATTAAATTTCATTGAAGGTCGTCTCGGGGGAGCAGAGATCAAACAGTGTGAGGAGGAGAAAGAGAAAAATGTTTGGAATCAATTTCACGCCTCCGTGAAGAATAATTGCTGTGGATTTTAAACATTATGATATTAAGATAAGCGCCTTTCAGCTTGTCTCAGTGGAACGCATTTAGTCTACTGGCTTTATCACGGCTGCCTGTTTTGTGTTAATTACTAAATAACTGATGAATTTATCTGCTGTGAAAAAACCTTTTGCCGCCTGCTCCTGTCTGAGATAGATAGATAGATAGATAGATAGATAGATAGATAGATAGACTGATGTTCAGATTCAATGCAAGTATCCCAGTATGGCTCAAACCACATGCACCTATATTCCCCTGACATCTTTTCCCTGAATTATTCACGTCAGAACATTCATAGCGACAGACCTACACATATACATTATGCATGAGGAGTCCATGCTTAGCTTCTGCTTTTTGGGGACATTAGTTTGATAAAAAAAACAAAAAAAAATGAGCTGCAGCAGAGGTTTTTCTTGTCATAAACAAGCGTAGAGTTTGTCCTCTGCACGAACCATTTATATCCTGAATCCATCCTTTATAGAGGCATGACTGGCAAAACTAATGGACACAACAAGTATTAATAACTCACTGGGAAATACACTTTTCAGTCCCACAGAAAGGATCCCCGAGCTCGGTTTGCTGTTGCTGCCAGTTGGTTGAGGTCTGTGGCCTTTAGAGTCAAGTAAAAACTCTCCACCGGTGGACCGCCTGACTCTAAAGCAGCAATATGAAGAAAGAGATTTCATTTTCTGCACCTTGTCCTCGGTAATGCTTTTTATATGAGCGAGGCATTACAGTGAAAGGATACCTTATAGCCATAAACTGACAGGGGCTTGTATCTAGCAATCTGTAGGGACCCGTGCACTTGTGCTACAAATGATAATTACGCTTTGCGGACCGGTCTCTGCTCTCTGTGTTATTATTTTTGCTGTTTCAGAGAGATGATGGAAAATGCAAATGATTAGCAGAGTGGGAGACTAAAAGTTGTGTGTGAGGAAAGTGAGTGTGACAGGCAGAGAGAGTGAATCATTTGAAAAGGTCAGCACTGTGTAAGCTCTCGGTGTGTTTTTGAATTAAGTGATATAATGAACTTTTTGCATATAAATGTGTTTTCAGCGGCACTGGCTGAGAGCAGAGGTGACTCAGGGTTTATTTAGTCTCCTTTAAAATGCCCCAGTTTGCATAATTTATGTAAGTCTGGTTTTATTTTTGGTAAAATAAGCTGATTATGTTTGTAATTGATGGTGTTATGTGGCAGTAATGGTGGTCTATTAATGAACATATGAACCAATACAGTCGCTGCACCTCTGCTATCACCGTGTTGTCCTATCAACATTCATTGTGTTTCAAGTCAGCAGCAAGTCACAGCAAGACCACAAACATGGAGAGAAACCCCACAGAGATCGAACAGGGCTGCTTCTGTTCCTAGAATCTGTTTCCCTGCACAAACATCCACCCTAATAAATCTAGCCTTCTATATTTTAACCAAAACAGAAGAGGAAGAAAAAAAAGCCTGCAGCTTTGTAGGGGAGTAATTGCAGCAAGACATTTTAAGAGCTTCTGTCCCTGCCAAAAGGCTGTATGAGCCTGTTTTATTTTTTTTATATTATAGAGTAATTTTGTTGTTGCATCAGATGACTTTCGGTTTCTTACTCTTTGTGTGGCTGCTGCCTGGCTTTGCCATTCTGAAGGACCAGAGGTCTCAGTGAGGTTAACAAAAGAAATCAGTTTTCACAGATTTTTGAGTGAATGTTGTTGACAACTGAACTTTGATTAGCCTAAATCTACAGTTTGGTGTATTTGTATGAGACTTTACACAACTAATAAAAGATAAAAGAAGAAAATCTCCCTCTTCTAAAATGTTGAATTTATGAGCAATGAAAAGCACTGTTGCTCAGTTCAGCTTCTAGTTTCTGAAAACATTTGAGATGAGAAATAGGCGATGCAGGTGCAGAATCTTGATTTAATATTCAATCAGTGCTGACTGGTTTCACAGTTTAACAGCAGTCCACGAGCAGTGATCGACGTGATTGATAGCTGCGTTATAGATTCCTCGACTCTGATTGGTTGTTTCCTTCAGCCATGGTAAAATCTAGTAAATGAAGGTCTAGCCAAAATGCAGTCAAGAAGACAATACTTTCTTTCTCACCCTGCTATTCACTCCTTGCGTGCATGCTCACTCACTATCTCTAGGTGGCATTGTCTGGGTAGGTCAATTGAGTCATCAGTCATCAACCAATAGCGTCGCGACACGCCTTCTCTGTCAGCCTATTATCTTACTGCTTCTCATTTTAAATATGGTTCATTCTCTGCCGTAGTTCTTTCTTGCTGCATGTGCCCTCCACCTCCCCATCACCACCCAGTCTTTACGGATTCATCAGCCTCATCCGCCTCGGCAGTCAGCAGCCTCAGAGTCATCAGCCACCGCCACCATCAGTGTCTGGACTCCACGGGGAGATTTATCTTGCTGCCGTTCAGATGTCCCTTGATCACAAAATGTCTCCCTCTGGTGAGATGGAGATCACTTCATTCTACTGTTTCTCCTGATTGAAATGCCATTAGAAGCACAACAAGCAGAAGGCGAAACCTGCTTTATTTCACAGATCATCTATCTCACGTGCTTCTGTGTGAATGTAGTGATAGTTTCAGCAAATATGACAAAAAGTTACTAACTTAAAAGTTACCTTTAACATTAAAGTTACCTTAAATGACCGTGGGGGAAATACTCACTCATTTTTACTTACCTGAAGTGTTTGAATTTATTGTATAATGAGAATTAATAAACAGATTATCATGGTTAATCATATATACTTTTGTAACCTTCCATGAAGAGCTAAACATAATGGTGTATGCCTGTGCAGCCTGTATTCAAGTTAGTGTCTGTCTGCAAACTGTATTCAGGTGAGAACATCATGCCCAGAAGATGAGAAGTAATCCTGTCAGGAATGTGTTGATACCTAGAGTGCGTGCTGAGTTCAGGAAACAATGGTGACAGAATTAGGAAGTAGTGATCAGAGAGTGGAACGACAGGAGGGCTCTGCCGGCTAAGTCCCATAACGCGCGGAGCAGGTGAGTGGCATAAAAGTGAATGTAATTTTGAAACAGTTAAGACTGCTCCAGGGACCGGCTCAGATTTTATGTGCACCTTTGAAGACTCACAGTAAACCTGTTTCACTTTGAACTCTGATGGACTGCTTTGTCCTCTCTGACTATCACTAAACTCTGAGCTTAATCATTAGCTTTTAGCTTAGCAGCACTTGTAATTGAGTAGGCTTTTGAACAATGCAGGAGAAATGTTGCAGACAGTTTATATTATCAGCCTGGGCCTGGGGCTTGTTGTAACAGTAAATGGGATGTGTTGTAAATTGTGTAAGTTAAACTGTGTCTGTGTGAGTGAACATCTTACCCTGCGATGCGCGATGTGGGCAGCGGGTCCAGCCACACGCTGCTACTGCTGCCAAGCAGCCCCGCCCGTTGGAAAGAGTGTGGGATATACCACTACTAGGAATGGGAGGGGGGGGACTAAATCTTTTAAGATTTAAATAGCACATTATTGCGCGATTATAATGAGCACATCTTACATTGTGCTTTCAATAAATACTACTGCATCATTCAAAAATTATTAATTGTGTCTCAAATTATTCTAGGGGGGTACAGCTTTATTGAAGGGGGAGTCATGTCCCCCGCCCCTGAGTGTGGGTGAAGATCTAATGCAAGTGGCCTGAGAAAATCTTTTTACCCCGCAATCCTTTAACGAATAAGGGTTATTGTTTTATCTTTAAAATTACACGCAGGGCTAGCTGGCAACCTGGCTGCTGGGAGCGCTTGGAGCTCATCACCCATCAAAGACTGCCGGCAAATGAGAGAAGCTAACCACCTTTCATCTGCCCACACTGCAGTGACACAGATCTTGTTGAAAATAAACAAATTTTTCCCTTTTTTCTCCTTTTTCCCTTTTATGATTAGCTTACATTTTGTTAGGCCTCAGTTAGCATAAAATTAGCTAGCTTAGCATTATCCGGATGGTTATTGGCATTTGGTTTGTAGATCTGAAGGTCCTGTACCCACCTGGCCTTCAAAGATCTAAAGTTTTTGAATCACTGACAGGTGTAAGTGCTCACGCCAAACATCAGATAATCATCAATGACCATAATTAGCAGCCAGTTGTCAAGGTCTGTAAAGCCCAGTTCAGACCAAAGATTCGCGACGAGACGAGTTGAAACAGGAAACTACTTCCAATGCTAAAATTAAAAAAATTCTAAAAACCTGCCGGTTCACACCAATGCAACTAGATGAGACTTTGTATCATCTCTTTGCAACAACTCTCTGTGTTTGTGTTCTGACTTCCAGCTTTTCAGGCTTATTTTGTGGCTGAATATAATTTGTAGCTTCTTGAAATATGACTGAGGATAGTGATAGTGAGATACTGGCTACAGCTGCATTTGTAGTAGTGATGAAATGGCGAAAAACAAACAAAACAAGCATCAGATGGACTGTATTCATAATGAATACGCCACAATAATGTAAATAACCAGCGCTAATTAATCAGGCAGTTAGAATGTAAATGTGTGAGGGGGCATAAGCACATAGAGCGAGCAGCAGCCCACCATCTGACACCAGCACACCGTGAGGACATAAACAGAGGGCTTGGCCAGGACAGAACACCTGCTGCAGCAAGTGAACATGATGACTGCGGCCATTTTGAGCACCTGGGAGAAAATTTCCTTGAGGGCTTTCTACCAGAAAGGGATCTCTTGGTTAAGATTTGGAAAAAAAGGTTGCTCTCTTGGAGAAATCCTACGAGGGTAACTTCTCTCATGTGCTCATTTTGACTTCACTACAAGCCGATTGGGCCTCCAATGATTTGACCAGCTGAGTTGTAGGTGACACCATCAGAATCAAGTTCACACCGCTGCAACTTTTCTCTGCAACGTTCTCAAACAGTTTTGTCTTGTTGTGAATCATTGGTATGAACTGGGATCAATATTCTTAACTGATTATGTTAAACATCACTCCTTTACCTCTTTAAAGAGCTTCTCTTCATATGGGAATTTGTCTTTGGTGCATACATTTACATTTCTGATGATGAATGATTGATGACAGATGACTAGACTGGTGACATTTAATGACAGCTACCATAGCTATGTACGCTATCCTATCTCTCGGGCGCTGCCCCAGAATGCCCCATGATTCCCATTGCCTGTAAGGGGAAAAATATGGAGTGAAACAAAGTTAAATGAATGCAATTTATGTAGCGGAACTTAACAAACGAGGTTGCTGATGGTATTATGCTGACCTTTATTTAACTAAAATTCTACATGCTTTTTTATTACTTGTTTCCCCAATTAGGCCTATTGTTAATGACTGATTAAAAATGTGGGATGGGAGGGATGACAAAGGAAAGTTTGAGAACCACTGCTACAAGTGAACATAGTTCAATCAAGTGTTGTTTATTAAATAGTGATGATGTGAAGGTGATGAAGGAGACTCCGCTGACACCGTCTTGCTTGTATACAGAAAAAGGTTTATTACAAGAAGTACAGCATCAAATCAAGCATCTAGATTGCCTGGAGAGGGTTCAAAGCCAATATGAACTGCTCTGAAAAACAGCCCCAAAAACCCTGCTTATATAGACTGGTGATGTTTGTGAAATGTGAGACAAAGCAAAACAGACGACAGAGAGACACCCTAGTTGGACTTCACCAAACCTTGACCTGGGCCATAAATACCTTCTTGACCCTGACCATATATACTTCTGGACCCTGGGCCCCTAACTGGTCATCTGTTCCAAAGCTTCAGAGTAGATCATCAGATACTACACAAGAAACATATTTTGACCATTTATTCTTGTCTCAAGTGCAAAATATGCCTCGATTATAGAACAGTTTTAATTCTGGCAAAGCAGGGATAGCTTCTTTAAAACTGGATCTAACGTACAGTAATAACATAATGAATTTGTGTGTCAGAGTTTGACTGTGAAATCTCCAAGCTCACGATTTGCTTCACATTGTGAGTAAATCCATTAGAATTATTTTCATTTTCACAAAAATGAGTTTATTAGTTTATTTAACATTTTCTAATAAATCCTGGTCTGGCTGGATTTCAAGAGGAAAATGAGGCGAGTAAATGTACCATTATCCCTTCATTTCTACTTACAGCCACCAAAGTTGCTGTTCAGCCAAAGTTGGCAAACAAACAAATCTTCAATGTGGGCGCAAAGAAGAAGTCATCATTCTTCTCGATAACCGTACAACTTCAATCTGCTGAGGAAAACAAGGAGATGTGGTTGATTCAGAAACAAGTAAGATGGAGCCTGTGTGTCAGGCTCAAAATATATAGTTTCTCTTTGACTTATTCTTTATGTGTCTTAGCTCTGGAGCTGATTGCCGTTAAATAAATAAAGAGTGATGCAGACCAGCACAGGCACTGGTTACATCCCTCAACAATCAGTCTTTCCTCCCATAAACCTCCATCAAAACGAAAGATATTGACGGTTGTCAGCTGATCTGATCAATGTTGGCTGGCCACCTCTTTAATTCATTAACCGCATGGCGCACGGTCTTTCAGATGCAATCTAGCCTTGAATAACAGTGAGCTGCCCTGACAGGCTTTGTCATCGATCTGTCGCAGCTCGGCGGCTCTGCCAGCAGAGATCAGACCCACGGGTAAATCGTCAGAGTTGACTCACACCACGGTGAACGAGGGCGGAGGAGGAGACGGAGCGGGAAAGCTGTGGTTTATGCTGGATGTTTGCATGGAGATACAGCGGGCAGGGAGAGAGGACACAGACAAACACACACGGACAGATGGAGACTTAGACAGAGAATTGGAAAATGAGTGGAGGAAACTGACAGATGTACAGGCGGACAAACTGTGGCAGTGGGGGGGTGAAGGAGTCAGACACAGCCCTGGGGCGTTGGTGGCTAGCAGTGATCAAAAAAAACCCCACTGAACTGCGTTATTGTTATTCAGCTGGCAGTCCTGCGGGTCCTGTGGACAACGATTTTAGCTGACTGTGCTACAAACACAGCTCCTCGCTAAGTCTTGGCCTCGGAGGTTGCGAGGGAGACCCGGCGCTGTGGGAGTTTTCTCCGCTGCTTGAGTCAGCACGAGGCGAGGTTTGTGCTGACAGCGAGGCCTCAACAGCCTGTACCTCCAGAGAGCGGGCGAATATCATTACCTCCAATCAAACCTGCAGTCTATGAATGGCAATGAGGAAAGAAAAAACAGAAGCTAACTGAAATTAGTTCCTCTGTACATTCATTACACCAAGTGCCACACTGTTGCACTGCCCGCCACATTTTGGATTCAGCACACGCAGGCCGTCTGAAGTCTGTTCATCAAAAGTTTAAAATGAAAAGCTTGGGTACGAGCTCTGCTGTTTCACTGTAAAGTTTTCTAATATTCGCCATCTCTATGTAACTTAGAGAACTGGCTACATTTTTACACTGTTTAAACACGAATCCCAACAGATGAAATCTGCAAACATGAAGTCGTTCACCACAGACAGCAAACACAGACTCTGCAGTGTATTACTGTTGCATTTGATGTGCTGCTTGTTGAGTGAGCTACAGTCAACACCAGAGAGCCTGTTTGCTGGCAGACTTTGTATTGGAAAAAGTAGATGTACTGCAGCTTTTAAAATCACAAAGTTGCTCTTATCGCATGCAACTAAATTCACATATTTCTAAGCAATTGAGGAGTCAGAAATGTTTCCTGCCTCGGGAGGGCTGCTGTCAAGATTCTTTTTTTTTTTTTTTAGGGTGTCCTGTTTGAAATACTCCCTCAGCAGCACAAAGACATCAAGCAGGTCCTTGGTCCTTTAAAATTTTAAAACAAAGTAAAGAGAAATATCAGATGCCATCTTTAAAACATTTAATGGAAATATGACACACTTCTTTTTAAGTGTTTCTTTTTTTCCCGTCTTTTGGATACAAATGTTTTTTGTGTTCAAAGGCAGTAATGCTGTCAAAGTGCTTCTCTGCCTCAGGGTTTATTTATAATTTAAAATTCTCAGACTTTTCATTTTTATTTATTTATTTATTTTTAACAAAAGAATGGGACTGGGTCTCGCCACAGCCATTTTAATGTGACTATATTTTCAAATTCACATCTTTAAATATTCATACAGGGTTTTGACTCTTAATAGGGGCATAATTTGAAGTGGATTGTGGGGAATAATCACATTTTCACCTCAGATTCTTGGGTGTATGTGGGCTTTTTAAAGCTTGATTTAAGAGGATTTCTCCCTTTTCCCTCTCTGTGCATAAAGCATTTTAAAAGCATGAGAGGAGCCCCGTGAAGTTCAATGGTTTTGACCATAGTATGGATGGAAAAGTACTCTCTCCTCTCTCTGTTTCTCTCTTTCATGCACACACAGACACACACACACTGAGCACTTGCTTTGAAGCATCTGCTGCCCAGAATATTCCTGTCAGTATGAATTTCTTATAGTTGCTGCATCTTTTACTCTTGCGCTCTTGATGTTGGATGGAAGTAGACTTCACAGGTCAGACTCTCTACATCTCTTTGACCCAAATACTCTCAGATTGCTGTCAAACACGCCGCACGTTTATGCTGAACACGGATTTGTGTAGTGAAACCATCGTCAGGGCTTTCAACTGGAAGCAACATACCTCTCATAATCTCATGTGAAGATCGTTGCATTTGCCTTGAGTGCTGCTTTTGTGTAAGAACCTTTTTAAAAAGCAAGAGAAAATAGTCAGGAGGGGAGTAATGTGTTTTCACTGCAGGATTATGAACAGGACAAGCAGAAGAGTAGACATATTGTAGTACAATGTCCCTGAAGTTCACACACAGTCCAACACATTTACTGATGGTCAATAGATTGCTGCGGCAGAGTGTAAGAGAAAGCAGAGGCAACATGACATATCCTTTTGTCTGTGAAAGCAACCCACCGTCTTCTTTGTGAGACAAGGATAACTGGCAAAGCCGTCCTCTATTGCCGTCTCCATTTCTGCGGCAGCATCCTTGGAAGAATAGACTCCCCTTTTTTTTTACCTTCGGTTTCACTCCCAGCTGGAAGCCCCTGAGGTGCATCTACATCATGCATTTTGCCTTTTGTTCTTCACTGATGAAAGTTTTTCATTGTAACACCAATACACTTTTCAATTATACATACTGTGGTATTTTTTTTTTTATCTCAAATGGGACTTAACAAATATTTTTCAGATGCAAAAGAAAGACAAAACTACAAAATACTTTTTAGTTGATGGTGAGCGTGACTGGGCCTTAAAGGAATAGAAGCCATCATACAACTGCAGTATGATCCAGTGCTCAGGGTTAACCAAACATGCATTTCCACTAAAATTCTAAATATTAAAGTTTGGCTTTAAAGAGAGCATAGATAAGTTTCATTTTTAGTTTAGTTTCAAATGGTAAGGTTTTAGCAATAATACATGTGTTTGGGCAGTACTGAGCATTCGCCTGGATAAATGAGACTTGGATTATACTGCATGAGTTGTGTGAGAGCTTGTAAACAGATGTTTTGATATAGTTTCGCTGTTGTTAAATGTGGTCCCCAGTTAATCAGTAAATCTATATGTTTTGCATTTTCTGTGAAAGGATGCGAGAAAAAAGTTTTCTTTACATATTCAAGGTAACACAGCATGACTGACTGGCATGACGGCATGGTCGTCTTGTTTGTTAAGTATTTGAAGGAATAGACATTTTTGGGAGACACGAGTTAGATGCGAAGGTCGATACCACTTTTATATTTGTCAGTCAAATATGAAACTGTAGCCAGCAGTCAGTTAGCTGAGCTTAGCACAAAAACTAGTGTAAAGGTGTATGGGATAAAAATGGTAAAATATAGTCCTGGAAAGAACTTCCCATAAAACCAGAAATGGTTTTACGCTTCGGTTTTTGTATTAGTAAAAATCAAAGAGATATACAGTATAGCATTGATTAGTGAGCTTGAGAGGTGCTGGTAGGTTGATTTTGTTACCTTCAGACAGAGTCAGGCTAGCTGTTGTCTTCTGTTTACATCTTTATGCTAAACTATGCTGACTGTAATTTCCCATTTAATGGACATGAGATTGATATTGATCTTCATCTAACTCTTAACGAGAAAGCACATGAGTAATTGTCACAGTGTCAAGATATTCCTTTTTATATAAAGCCATAGCCAGCAGCTAGTTAGTGTATCTAAGTAAAGACTGAAAACACAGGGAAGGTGAAAAAATCCACCAACCTACACCTGTAAAGGCCCTGACACACCATGCCTACAGTTGGACGTCGATCAACACTGGGCTGTCTGTCGCCCTAGTCTTTGTGGTGTGTCCCTTGTCGGCTTTATATCGGCCAATTCAGGATGCTGTATCGGGATCAGAGACAGCAGAGTCTGTCGATGAATGAAATTACTCTGATTGGCAGTTCAGCTAAGTGCACGGAAAGAGAAACAGAAGTGAGGAAAGTAAACAAAGAGCTAAAGTCAAGAGGGAGTGAGACCAAAACAAACTTGTTCCATAACATATGCGATGCAACAGTCGACTTTCATCGTCACTAGTTCTTGAAGTCAGTTTGGTATATGGGCTTCAAGGTCACTGGAAACAACGTATCCTCACAGAACAGTTTGTATGATATCCTACAAAAATGCGTCCCCACAAATGACATTATGTCCTTAATGTAAAGTTAGGTAATGACTGAGGATAGGATGAATTACAGAGAATAGCTTTAGGCAAGTGAAGTTACTGTGGTTAGGTTTAGGAAAAGAAATTTGGTGAGGAGGTACCTTAAAATGACTCAAACACTCGCCTCCTGGGGTAAGTCCCAGGGGAAAGTCTGGTTTTACGACCCACCCACCATCCAACCTGCCTCCTTACAAGGCCACATGGGACCACTTTCTTGTTTGCGCCTGTCAGTGCATTGGTCATGTGATAGTAGCCTTCCAAACACATAGGATATGCATGAATTACTGACAAATGATTACGTGGGATGAGTACAAATTTGGGTGCATTACTTTTCAAAGGAAAATGTACAAACAGTTTATGAGAACAGTGTATTGAGATACTGTTGGACAGAGCCAGGCTACTGTAGCTGTTACTTCCTGGTACCTGTCTTTTTGCTATGCTAAGCTAACAGGCTGCTGGCTGTAGCCGTATATTGAACCAATAGATATCAAAGTGCTATCACTCTTCTGATCTAACTTTCAGCAAGAGAGCGAATAATCGCACTTCAGTGTCAAACTGTTCCTTTAATAATCCACTGGGAACACAGAAGACGACATAAAAACTCTCCATTACTCTCTGCTACAGAGAAACACCTTGACAGCTCTCCTAATGTACTCTGTGCTGCCAGTTGTACACTTTCTTTTCACTCCCACACTCATTTTTATCTTTTTCTTGGTTGCTTATTTACTTTTTAAAAAATCAATGCACTGCTGCTTCTTTGGGGTATACAGCGATGTGAGAAACCCTGGAAAATTGCAGAACTGATCATTATCACGGTAGCTGGGCTTTTTATCTTGGAGTTTATGTGCTTTTAATTTGGTCTGTCTCTGAAGCAAACGGAGCTGACCAGTCTGCAGCTCGGAGGCAGACGTAATGAAACAGATGCTTGGCAGATGTCAAGGTTAAAATGTGCTTGGAGGAATTCACTTTCTGTTTAACAGGCTTGTTGAGAACATGCCTTTCAGCTGTAGCCTATGGAAGTGGAAAATTGGTTTGTAGGCAGGGTGGTTGTGTGTTCTCGGGTAGATTTTAGAAATAAAGTCACACCTGACATGGCCTATGACACTCTATGTACCTGTTTGCATTCAAATCTTTCCATTTTACTTTTAGGTTTTGAGCTCGGGTTAAAAAAGACAAACCTTGGTCTCAAGAGAACGGTATAGTACATGGAGTCATGAATTGAGATGACACTTGCTGCTCTCTCACGCTTTAGATTGAAGGCTGCTGCCAGCTAAGAAGATGATCATTTTCAAGATTCAGCTTAAGATGGAGCCCTGCTGCCTTTTGAGACATAAAAAAAGAGGAACTCTCGTCTTTTCAGGGGCAACATGTGGGAGAGAAGCACCACCAGGGAATGAAGAAAAGGTAGATGTCTTGTCTGTAGCTGTCAGTGCAGTACGAGAAAACCATGTGGGCTTATTTCAGGGAAGTTTTATTCTTCCTGCTCCTGTGTTTCACAACATTTGACACTCAAAAAACATATTTTTGCCACTTTTATTAAAGAAAAAGGTCCAATAAAAGGGGCCCAAGATATATATTCAGTGTCGTCATGGAAACAGTTTTGTGTGTTTGGTGTAAACTATCTCTTTGGGAGGATTCTGTGAGTGACGTTTTGAGATTTATGGTACCATAGAGACAGAGGGGAGGCTTCAGCTACTTTTTCATCTTTGACAGTAACAACTCCTCAGCAGAACAGCCCTCCCATTAGCGCAAGGACTACCATTACCTCCTAGCTATCCTTGCATGCACAAACTGGTCTTCAGAGCTCATGAGGAGGAAGGCGAGCTCTGTAGCTTTGCATTTCTCCTTTACGTTCCCATCTCATGTTTTTATGTAGGTTGGTTTGTGGGAGGGTTTATTTATTTTTTCTTTTGTTGTTGTGTTGGTTGACATTGAACAACCCACTTTCTGAAAATTAACAAGGCTGTGTCTTTTGTTATGGAGAAGCAGGAATGTGCATGGTGCTGCGAAATTACCCACCTGATGCTTGCAAGACCCCCCTCTCACACACAGACACACACACATACACACACAGGGAATTGCTTTGCTCTTTCACTACTTGATAATCAGCTGCAGCAACAATCAGAATAGGAAACGAGCAGCAGCCATTGAAACATGTGCCTCCTGAGTGCACAATGCATGCAATAAATATGCCCGCAAATCACTCGCCATTCTTATCCTCAGCCAACCCTGCTCTGCTACTAGTTGTAACTGATGATTTATTAATATGTTCTCACTAATACCCCCCAATCATGCCCTGTACCGTGCGGCCCGCAGGGAGAAAGATTCAGTCACACTCTGTCTACCTCTCACACTCTGCACTGCTGCAGGTCACCGTCGGGTCAGTCCAACAGAACCTGTTCAATAATTCAAGCACTGGACCCGAGGGCTGGGACCCACATGTCACACATAATGAGGAAGCACATGACACTAAACTCCAGTTGGGCACTCACAGCTCATCATCAGCTGCCGACGGGTAATGAACCTAAATGACCTGACATGAGCAGAGAGAGATAAATTAAGTGCTGTGAAACTGAAGAGCATGCACAGCAGGAGCTGCATTCAGGTTTATGATGGCACCTTTATCCTTATTTAACGTTTATATAATGCTCCACCATTTAAAGGCAAAGCCAGTTTATTGGCTTTCTAACTGAGGGTTACATGGTAAGACCGATACCACTGTCGGGTTTGTATAGCGAATATGAAGCTACAGAAGCGGGCGGTTAACTTAGCTTAGCATAAAGACTAGAAACAGAGGGAAACAGCTTCATTAGCTCTGCCCACAGGTAACCAAATCTGCAAACCAGCACCTTTAACGCTCACTAATGAACTTGTAATATGTGGGAAATATTTACTCATTTTCAGCTCACCTGAATGTATCAATAAATTTCACAATCAATGAATCAATATGTGTATATATTGTTAACCTAGATACAAGCTAAATAATACTTGTGTATGTTTTGCTATCTCTACTCATATGATGTCATGATGTTCAGAGGATGAGAATATAATGGTCTCAGAAACAGGCTGGGATATGAGATGATGATATAAGATCATTCAAACGTGAAATGTTAAAGCTTTATGTTAAATATACCTCGAGTTGGATGCAATTACAATGTGCTGTGACAGCTTTGCAATCTTTTTTGCCTCCACCCACATAATTAACAGTATGTTACGTTAGCCTGACAGCAGTGCATCCATGTACAGAGCTGACATATAAAGGACAGTTATACTTGAGCACATTTACTTACCCTGCCATGAAAAAAAGAAAACGACAGCAGTTGTTTCAGTCGTTGACTCAACTGCAGACAGAATAGTTAGTCCACAACATTCTTGACTCAGTGACACGCAAACAGTGTGGGTGTGAAGAGGTTTATCCACTAATATCTGGTTTGTTTATTCTTTACTAAAAACTGAAGTGTATATACAACAATTTACAGGGGCTTATCTGCTGTACTATTTCTGGGCTGGGACCAGTGACTTTATGGAGTATCCACTGGTTGCCTGGCGCTGGTCTCAGGAAGGAAACAGTCTGGTACGTAGCCCTATTAAAATGTCAAATTTTTGTTAATGCACTTTGGTAAATAAATGAGGTCTAACAGTTTAACTGATAGGTGGATTTTGTTGTGTTTGGACAGAGACAGGCTAGCTGTTTCCCCCTGTTTCCAGTCTTTATGCTAAGCTAAGCTAAGCTAAGCTAAGCTAACACTCTGCTTCCATAGTTTTATATTTAAAGAAGCATTTCACTGCTGGAAAGATGTATGATGAGAAAGATGCAGGTACTTTTGAAACTGGTGCTGTATGACCAGAGAAAATGGAGAAAAAGTGCTGTGGGATTCCCTTTTGCTAAACAGGTAGAAAACCTAGAACTACCACAATGCTCTGCACCACACAGGACCAATAAACGCTCATGCTCGTGGATGACATAATGCAAGCGTGGTCATTTTCACACAGGAAACAATATGGCTGCTGACTGGTTACAAATTATTTTGAATTACAGTTTATTGCTAAGCTAAAATATGATTCTGAAAACAGTTTAGTTGAGAAATAGACATCGCAGTAACAGAATCTTGATTCATAACTGGTACTGCTTAGTTTCACAGTTTGATCACTTTATTTTAAACCTTTGTTATGACAATACACGAAGCAGTTTGGCACCCATCTCTTGTTCACAAATTCTCATATTACAACCAAACAGTGCACTAAAATGTGTTTCTGGAGACATTTCAGGTGAGAAATAGACAATACAGGAACAGAATCTCGGTTTATATTTGATCAGCACTGCCTAGTTTTACTGTTTGATCTGAGTTAGGTCTGAGTTTGAGAGAGACAGGGGCAGCTCTCTCTTTCAATCCAATTTTGTACTTTTTCTGACCATGGTCGTTGGTTTACAAAAATGCAGAAGTACAATCTTGAGATCAAGCAACAGCCCTAAAAGCCAAATTTTGCCGGATGAAGTGTCCTCTCTGCTGGGAGATGAGATGGGAGATCTGGGTGCTGGTAAGACGGAGGGAGGTACACCCCTGTTTATTTACACGGACTACCCACACAGTTATGGTACAAAGCTGGTTGAAAATCAGCAAAATTTCCCCCTTAATTAAATAAGCATATTTCCCAAAATGTCAAACTATTCCTTGAATGCACCTGCTGTTGTTGCATCTACAGAAATCATTTTAAGTGTGTGAGTAATATGTCAAGCACCCTTGAATTACTGCGGAGGAAATTCACTATACACATGAAGTCAGAACTTTTACTGGCAATGATTACTACCACAAGTGAGCAGAAGGACGTGCTGAAAGTTTTTGACAACTTGTGAGCATTTTAAATCCCCTCAGGAAGCTTAATAATCACCCCTTGAGCTTAAACTAAGAGAGGAGGGAAATGAGCAAGAGCATCAAACTTCTCCATCAGCTGAATTAATCAGGAGTCTGAGAGCACTCTTCACAGAGCAGGCTAGCATTGCGTCTAATGACTCCAAGTCGAAGCACAGGGTGTCCCTAATTGAACTTTAAACACTTGAGAAGACAAGGAGCGAGGGGACAGAAATAACACTGTGTACCCATTATCCTTTACATAGCAGAGTGGAGGTTCAGGCTGCATTCTTGGTGGGATAAAAAGATACGAGCTCCCTCTGGGGTTAAAGGTGCAAACGCAGATTTCCACTGGAGCGAGAGTCACGACAGCTCCTCTGGGTCTGCAGATCACGTCTGTTTTTAGAGCAAATGCAGTGTTTTGTGTCTATTCTTACTGAATGGGCATTTTCAGTACTCATCGTACAGGAAGACCTTGCTTTGTGCAATAGGCACGTATTCCCAAATGTGCTATAATACATCATGGAGTTTGCATAGCAGGCAAGTCAGTAGTTTCACATTTGCAATTCATAGCAGCTCCCCCCACACGCCTGCTCACTCCCTGGAGTAATAGACTCCTGTCATTGATGAGTCCCTGGGGTGAACAGAGTGAATCCTTTCTCACGTCTGCATCGATCGGCCCGAGAGTCCTACCTGATTTACATTGACAAGAGCACTGGGGTCCAAATGAAAGTAAGCATGTTTTCCAAATTGGAAACACAAGGGACACGTCGCTCCACAAACAGACAGCTGGGAAGGTAAACGTTGACATTTGGATTGAATGCTGTGGAAGACGGCTGACTTGGCTTCTTTTCCGTCTCTTTCCTTGGTCACTGTAAACAAAGTGTGTTCTTTTGCTTCAAGGATAATTTAAGGTGCGCTTTATTTTGATAACGGAAAGGCCAATGCCATAATGAGGAGACTCGTTTATCAGCATGTGGACTGTTTTTCTGGTTTAAATTTGCCTTTGAATGCATGACTGTGATAATTATTCTGCTCTTTTAAACAAATGTTTTTCTGTATCATAGAATATGAAGCTGCAGTGTTGTGAACACAGCTCACTTGTATTGTAAAGTCATTAAGGGGAAACTGGAACTGAAAATATTGTTTCAGGTCTCTTTGGTGCAAACCAACACTGATTAATATAAGTCCAATATTCACTTTCTTTTAGCTCTGTTTTTCATCTTCACCACAGACTTTGTAAAAATAACGGACGTAGCCAGTTTGACTTCATCCACTGGTTTGTATACTCCTCATTTGAGGCCTCGAGTTTGGCATTTTGGTCATCGCCATCCTGGGCTTGTGGGGCCAAAAGTACCTATATTTGGACAGGACGATAGAGCTATGGAGGAGAAAGAGTTGGATCAGACTCATAAACTGAGGTGACACCTAGCCTAAAAGTTAAACGGGTGAGTTGTTCAAAATTCATCCACTGTACAGTTGTCATGAATGTTGAAACTAGCTATAGAAAACAAAACTGTTTTTGTACCAGGCTGTAAACATGATTATTTCTGATGTAAAGTTGGGTATTTTTAACATGGGGGGTCTATGGAGATTGACTCACTCTTGGAGCCAGCCTCAAGTGGCCATTAGAGGAACTGCAGCTCTTAGCTCTTCTGCATTGGCTCCATTTTTCAGCCACGGAGGTTGACGCTTGGTACTTTTTAAGGGAAATATCTGTCTCTTCAGCTGCTAAATGCTGCACTGTGTTCATCAGCTAGTTGCTAACTTTGTCCGTCAAGCCATATGATGCTGAGAAGGTTGTGTATTTAGAGCTTTTTTCCTTCTTTTTTTTGCTGAAAACAGCTGCCTGCTGCATCTGGGAAAAGGTTGATAAAATGCTGAGTGAACTAAAACAGTAAAGTTGCAGGCTGGAAAGCTAAGATAATTAGCTGAAAAATGTTAAAGCCTTGTCTACATATATATGAGCATTTTGAAAGAGGATTTTTTTCCCCCTCCATGAAAAAATAAAACAAAAAACATCTATCCACACAATCTTTCTTCCACCCACACTAGAACACAAAAACAGTTCCAGATGCCGAGCCTGAAGGTGGTGATAAATGCTATGTCAACTATACGTCAAATACCAGAGAAGAATCATCCCAAACCGTCATTTCTGGCAGACTTTAAATTGTGGAAGCTGAGGTGGACCAAATAACAGTGGGTGCAACAGACACCGCCATTCATCTATGAAGTGGTTCAGCAGTCGTGCTGTAGGCATTAGACACAGTGTAACAAAACTGAAACAAACCAGTACTCCACCATTGCTGTTGTTGTTTCCGGCAGAAGCTCATTATAGAAAGCAGCAATGGGTATGGGTGAATGGAGGAGAAGACATTACTGTTTGCCAAACATTGTTTTAGGCCCCGATCACACAGAAAGCGTTTTTTTTTTTTTAAATTAAATGCCACTAGTTAAAAAAATGCTTGCTGCTATTGTTGCCAGGCAACCACCCCATTACGTCCTTACACTAACCTTCCTGTATAATCAATCTACCTTTTTTCACATAATTATTAGCTAGTTACTAAAATGTTCAGGCAGAGGGTACTTGCTGTAGCTCTGGTTGAGGGTGAGAGGCTGTCAGCAAATAGTTTGTTAGGCACAGGGAGACAGAGATCTGTGTGGGTACATGAGAACCTAAAAAAGAGGGTGGATCACGGAGAGTACCACCAGTTGGTCCAGGAGCTTCTCCTCAATTGTGGCCATTTCAAGGCATATTTTAGGATGACTCAGGGGCAGTTCGATAACCTGCTGTCTATCGTCGGGCCATTTAGCTCTGGTTATCCAGCAACCGCTACCACCAGTTTCTCCTCCACTGTTTACCAACTGTAAACTTGTTGTCATGACCACCACAGAGGGCCCGCCTCTCAAATCATTGCATTGGACAATGGGAAAAAAGATGCTGAAAACAAGATGATGTGGATGCTTTTCCGTTCTGAGTTGTGTTGTTGTCAGAAGTTTTTTCAACTCGAGTTTCGAGCGCTTCAGCAAAAACACCAGGTGTCTAGGGTGCAGAAACAACAGGCATGTAGCATCCCAAAACCGCGAGCAAAAAGCTTCATTCTCATTAAAAAACAACTACAAAAAGGCGCCTCCAGCTGCTGAATGCTTTCTGTGATCAGGGCCTAACATATCCCCAAGCATACAAAGTTTGTTTGAAAAATCTGCGTTTTCAAAAATCTCAGTTACATTGACTGATATGGCATGATGCCAAAATGTAGAGGAAAATCTCAGTTTTCAAAAACATCTGTGCACATGTAGAGAGGACCTAAAACACTGTAGATATATGCTGTAGAGTTAGATGATAATTCTCTGTGGGTTTATCACAGTTTTCACCACAGTATTATTTCAAGTTACATGAAGTGATTTCATTCATTGTGAATATAAAATGATCAGTGCAGCTATAAAAATCTTAGATGTATACAGTATTTTAATCTCAACAGAAGTTAAAGCTCCACTTTTGTTTGTCCTCTTTGTTCACAATAATAACATCATGAGGTGAATCACTGCGTTTGCCAGGTTAACTCACAGTATGATACGAAGACCAACAACATATGGGTGGCCATATTGGGAAGCCAAATGAACAGATGGACTAAAACCCACATAGTCGTTAGGTGTCAGGGCTCATTTAAGAGTCAGTATCATAAGCCTGGATGTTTAATTTTAAATAGTCAGCGTTGAGTCTTAATTCTAGCGAGATGCAGTCGGTGAAGTTTGATGAACGCAGAGAGAGTGAAGCATCACATTTGTATGGAATATTTGAAATAAACACACAGCTTCTGTATGTTGTGAATTTTTGAGTACTTTACAAAGTCATGATCAGCCAAGATGACCAGGATGTTATATAATCGACCCACGTGGACGGAGCAAGATCATGAGATGTTCGACTTACGTCACACCCAGACAGTCGGTGGAACACTTTGTTTTAAAGCAAAAACATTAACTGAAATTCGTATTTGACAGGCAGAGGCAGATGAGGTAGTGAGGCTGATGTAATTATGTTGTTGATGCCGGCTTTGCATGGTATGAGAGCTGACAGGACAAGCGGCTCAGGGAAATGTGAGCTTCAAGAATGTCAAGGGTTTTAGTTTCACAGAGGAACACAGCAGATCTCGGGAAATGTCAATGTGTAAACACATTAAAAGGTTACGCTTCATCAGTTGCGAGCACGCGGGCAGATGCACGGTAAGACACATGATCCTCACACCACAAGCAAAAAAAAAAACACACATAAATGCACACACACACACACACACACACACACACACGCACACACTGACTGCATCAGTAAATGACCTTTTGTCTAATCATTATTTTTGAGTAAGCAGCACAAATGGCGTTTTCATGAATCTCGCAGACACTCAAATTACTTTTCTTTGCGTGGTAATTTCTGTGAGAAATGGCAGCGTATGCAAAGAAACGCCTGAAAAATGAGGCAGAGCTGAAGAGAAAAAAAGCCAAGACAGGACAAGCACTCCAAATTTCCTCAGTGCTGTAACTCAGACACCATTAAAATGTGTTTTCTTTTTTTTTTTCAGAGGACCTTGAATAATACTGGCTGCATTATACCAGGACAAAGCTTATTTGGTTTTATATATATACACCACTCAGCCACTCGCTTTCACTTCCCCTTCCTAAATTGTATTTAATAGCTCCAATCAGTGTGGGGATAGTGAATCCCTGCTGCTAATGCACTAGTCCTGTTTGAAAAGGAGACACTGTGGGCGAAGCATCAGTCCCTTTGCCATTAACGTTGCATTACATGTCCTGTTCCACACTATAATTACAGCTGAGTGCACATGACTCGACCTGAGGCTTGGAATAAATCCAGCCTATCAGGTGTTACGAGGAAGAGACTCGGGCTGTAACTCACGCACACAAACGCACACACACACACACACACACACACACACACACACACCTTGTCTGCGATCGCCTCCTCTGCCTGCATGGCTCGGAGCTGGGAGTGTCATTCAGAGTTAGACGAGCTGCATGCCAGAGACTGTTGGACTATCCACACAGAGCTCGGGATCCCAGCCAGAGATCTCATCATGTGTGCTGGGGTGGAGGAAGGTGGATATGAGATGAACAGATACAGAAATCCTTGGTCACACTGTGCTGGAGTGGCAGCTGCTCGGAGACTTGTATGTGACACTGAGCAGAGAGGAGTGATGGTGTGAGTCTTCTTGCTGAAGTAAAGTCCCAGAATATTCGGATGTGTTGCTGTCGGAATAGCAGGCAACATATTCCCTTAACAGAGCTGATGATGCCTGAATGTAATGCTGAAATCAGCCTCTGTATCATTTGTTTCTGGCTTGTTTTTGGCTGGATTGAGTTGCTCCAGCTGTTGTTTATCCATCACTGCTAAGTAGTTTCAAACTTGTGATTTACTCAAAGAAGCTAAGCAATTAAGTTACATTAAGAATCACATGACTACTTTTTATAGATCTTAGTTATAATCCCACAGAGAATTATCACCAGACTCTATAGCTCCTTTCATTTCTATGGAGCATTTTAGCCTCTTGTAGTTTCTTTTGGTTCTCTGGCTGCAACTTTACCATCTTGGTTCACTCTCACCACTCCAGTGGTGTAATGTAACAAAATAATAATACTTCATCACAGTACTTGAGTATTTTCTGGGAGTATCTGTACTTTAATTGAGTTTTCATATTTCTCTCAACTCCAACTTTTACTCCACTACATTTCCTACATAAAATGTTACTTTTACTAAGTATCTTTATTGTTTACTACAAAATAAGGAAGGAAGGAAAGGAAGGAGGGAGAAAGGGATGAATGGATGAATGAAGGAATGGAAGCGAAAGAAGACTGGATTTTGTTCTTCAAATCCTTTAAGTTGTGAAAAAGACCTTGTTTTTTTAAGTGTAATGTAGGCTCTATTTTTAACCCTTTGAAATCTGGAGCAACATCACTTCTTGTGCTGCTTTGAGATGCCTTTTACAAGTATTTAAACCTTTGAACCCTGAGCAAAAAGGTAATGAGCAACTTGGTAAGAAATGTCCCACAAATTGCAAAAAAAATATTAGATTTAGAAAATCATTTTTAATAAACTAGGGGGAAAAAAAGGAAAAAAGCAAGAAATTATATGTATAATTATTATTATTATTACATATTTAAAATTCCGGTGCAGAATTATTATATTTTTTTTATAATTATTGGACCTTTTTCCAGGTCATATCCAAGTATGTTTGATTTTAACTTTATTTTTTCAACTTATTTTCTTGTTTTAAATTTTCTCTTTTCAATTATTTCTTGCAAATATTTTGGGTTATTTCTTCTTTCCTTGCTCACTACATTTAAAGAATAAACTCATAATTCTCAAAATTCTGACTGCCAGCTTTTTTTTTTACTAACAGCATGTACTTATACTTTAGATACTTGAGTACATTTGGTATAATAAAATTCATTTTGATACCTTAATACAATAAATATCAGATACTTGTAGACTTGAATTTCGCTTCTACAAAAGTCATTTTCTGGTGAGATACTCATATTTTTATGGCTTCGAGGTATTTCATTCACCACTGCACAGCTCTCATGGTGTTGTTTCCTGTCTTATTTTAAACTATATGAAAATTTCTCAAGCAGCAACCTCCAGGGCTGAAAAATGAAGCCAATGTCAAAGTGCCAAAAACTGCAGCACTTTATAGGTCCACTTGAAAGCCACTCTATAGCTAATTTAAACATTTATGAAACTGTTCAGGGGTCAATTTTTATAGCACTCACCTATTTACATTTTATGAAGGCTTAAGGCAAGTGGCTTTGAGTGACAGGCTGTCCGCTGATAGTGTCCTCGACTTCTCAGTCAGGATCATAGACTGTATAAAAATATGGACATAGTCACCGTGACGTCACCCATTGGTTTCTGAGTAGCAGGTTTGAAGCTCAAAGTAGTCGGCTCTGGCCGTCGCCATCTTGGCAGTGCCTGATTCCGCCCAACTCCCAGCCAATCAAAAATGGGCAAAGAGGCGGGCTAAATGAACCCTGGTTGCTTAAACACACCCACCTCACTCGAAGCTGCTAAATTAGCTAAGGCTAACAAGCTATGCTACTTTGGCTAGCCCTGTGCTGCTGGCTGCTCCCACTCATGCTCCCGCTTGGTGCCAGCTCCCTCACGAAACAAAATATCCAAAGGGCACAAACACGGCTGAGAGGTCAGGTTCAATGACTTGCGACTTAGCTGAGATGACGCCTAGCAGACAGCCAGCGGCTAGGTAGCCACCCGTGATGACGTCACCTGTCACTAAAAGTTACCACGCCCTTAGTTATGCGCAACTTTAAGCTGAGGACCCCCCCCCCCCCCCCCCCCCCCCCCCCGTACAGTTGTCATGAAAGGGGAAATTAGCTATAGAGACCAAAACCGTTTTTTGTACCAGGCTTTTTATTTCTGCTATAAAGTTGAGCATTTTAACACAGGGGTCTGTGGGGATTGACTCGCTTTTGGAGCCTGCCTCAAGTGGCCATTCAATGAACTGCAGTTTTTGGCACTTCTGCATTGGCTTCACTTGTCATCCCTGGAGGTTGCCACTTGGTCAGGATTCACCCCTCACTCCTCCACAGTACCAGCCTCTCAACCAAATATGGTCACTTCTGGCTCCAAAAAAACAAAATGCCAAAGTCAAGGCTTCAAAACGGGAGTGGAAGCCACATCCATTGTTTAAGCATTTACATTGTGATGTCATAAGAGGTTGTGTCGTAGAGGGGAGATACATGACCTCTCGATGGCTGCAACAAGGACTACAACCCATCATGGCATCCAGGGAAGGACTACAAGAACCTACTGAGGACTACTGAGGACAATCAGGACCCTGGTTGCCCCAGTGAGAAGCAAGAGACTGCAGTGAGCAGTGTGTGAGAGAAAAGAGACAGCTCTGAGACACACAGGGAGGAGCAGACCTTTTGGTTATGTTAAAAACGTAAAGACAGTAAACCTTTATTTAAACACCTGTTTTGGTTTTGTTTATTTTGTAAGAATAAGTTGTCCTGTATTAAGAAGTCCTGAATATAGCGAATTGAAGTTGAAAAGCAAAGCCTGGCTGTCTTCATTCCCTGCACCCACACCTCCGAAGCTCACAGAGAAAAGCTCCCGACCTCTCAAGACATCACAACAGAAATGAATGAAACGTAGGTTTAGTATAATTAAACACATTGTTAAGCCTCCTAAAACTCATTTTTAGAATTTATGTTACATCTTGTTATGCTATAAATATAAATCCACTTAACATAGTAAATTGCTTTTGATTGGAGGGCACTGTAGATGTTGATTTACAGGCTCCTGGTGATTTAAACAGTAAGTTCACTAACAAAGACCATGTGTACAGTATAAAAGTAGTTTTATTTGGGATGACAAGTTGATTAGGGAAAGATGGGGTGAGGGTTGTCTTGGATGGGATGATGGGAGTCAAGGGGAGGGATGAAAAGGGGTCTTTTGCTGGGACCTGAAGGTTGATTGGAGTCGTGTACAATAGGATGATTGCGGGTCTAAGAGAAGGATAAATGGGGTCAAATGGCGTCATGGTGTGGCTTGAGTTGATACTCAGGCTGGGGACACGTCTCGATGAGATTCATGCCTTGTCATCCCCCCCAGGGTTCATAACTAGGACCCTCAAGTTGTGAGGCACTGGTGCCGCCCTGCTAAGAGGGAAGAGAGGAGAAGAACAGGGTTTGGGTGGAAGGGTCATGAGAACTGAGACGAACAAGAGAGAGCGGGTTAGACACACCTTTGAGCAAGTGATTGTATTAAAGAGGCACAGGTGGTTGAATTAGTGGGAGGGAAGAGTGGTCTTGTTCCTGAACCTTAGTTATAATAACATCATTTATGTTTCTGTGACAATAACCACATGAAATTTTAACACATGGTGAGATTTTACCACCATCCCAAATCACACCTCGTAAACTCACAAGAGCACAAAAGCATGTCTGATAGATGCCGCTCTGGTGCTGTTTGCCAAAATCTATCAAGCAATTCATTCTTGTAAGAGGAAAACAAAGAGGCATGGTAGGAAGCGCGCTGCCCTTACATCTGTCTGTCTCTGCCTATCAGCCCCTTGAGAAGCCATTGATCCATACAGACCCTTTGTTCATATGACCGCCAGACGCAGCAACAAAGACTTCTGTTCCTCCCTGACGGCATGACCACTCGTGTTTCCGTCAAGAATGGGTAGGAGCCCAGGAGCTGTCAACCATACAGAGAAGAATCAAATGAAACATGATGAAGATGGGCCGGAGTTTCAAGTTTTCCTCACCAGAATACACTGCATCGTTTCAGTCCCGGAGTTACCTTAATGTTTTGTAAGCTGCTCAGTCAATATTGCCTCTCACCTGTGGGCTGTGTGGGAACTCATTACCCGACATTAACTGAGCCTTAAACTCCGTTAAGAACTGCCCCGAGCGTTGACATCCTCATTGATGATCACTATTCTTATGAGGCTCAATATAAACTCAGTTGATTAATCCCTTAAGTAGTTTTTAATGAGAGAGCAGCGAGAGGTTGGAGTTGTGCTGATATATGGAAACCTTTTCCAACCATTCAGTGGACGATAACAGCCTTCAGCCACAATGATAATTGGTTTATTAGTTTATTAATTTATGTAAATAACATAATGAGCCACAAAGAGTGATAAATTGAAAAATGCTGATGGACATAATTGCGACAAGATATCGCCTTTCATGCTATAAATGTGGCATTAAAGATAATGCTGGTGTATTATACATGTCATTTGGGTCTAGTCTTTGCAATTTGTCCCTAATTTGTGTTATTTGGGATTCTACTGAGCTCTCCAAGTTAACTGCTGAGATACAGAGATGCAACGACCAAAAAGCAACATAAGCAGTAAGATAATCAGACCCCTTTGGTGAGTTTAACTTATTTTAAGGAGAAAACTAAGGCAAATGGTAAAATTATTCCTCAGCTGTTATAAATATTCATCGGAGTTACAGACCAACTTTCTGGTTCAACTTTGACCTGCTGTACTTTCCCTGTACCTCGAAATAATTCAGATAGTCTGTCTTAAATACTGTAGGCTCACATTTTGCTCATAATGCTTCAATAAACTATTTTGAATTCAGGACTTTTACTTGTACTGAAGTATCTTTGATCATGGTATTTCTACTTTTACTCTTGTGAACGATCTGAGCACTTCTTCCATCACTGGATCTTGTTAGCTTTGGGCAGAGCCAGGCTGGTTGTTTCCCCACCTTGTGCTAAACTAGGCTACGCCAAATGGCTGCTAGCTGTCGCTTCATATTTAGCTACACCACAGACTTCATTTAACCATTTGCAAGAAGGTGAATACTGGCAAGTGTATTTCCCCAAAATGGCAAACTAGTTCTTGAACCCAGTACACACAGAGGAACTAGCTAATGCCTTTAAACCAGCACCACTGCATGTTTTAATGCAGTGCTTCCCAATGTTCACATGATTGTAACCATGATGATCGAGCCCCCCCTAGTAGTTATTAAAATCTAGTATCTAGAAACCCTAGATTTGTGAAACTCTCCCAAGCCATTTCAAATATTCTTGATTTTGCTGTTTTTAGGTGTGTCAACACTGTGGTTAAGGTCTGGTTAGGTTAAGGCACAAAAAGCACTTGGTTAGGGTTTGGGAAAGATCATAGTTTGTGTTAAAGCTACTCTTACCTATCTTGCATTTCACACAGCACTTAGAAAAAATTTGAACATCCACAACTCCACCTCCCTCCAAAGTCCCATCCCCATCCCCCTCCTCCTGCAACTCCACCTCCCTCCAAAGGCCTACTCCCCCCTCCTCCATTACATCCTCATTACGTCTATGATAGACGTAGGCAAGAGAAGAGTAGAAGAGAAGAGAAGAGAAGAGAAGAGAAGAGAAGAGAAGAGAAGAGGAGTCATATGTAACATTATAGCCTGTGTTGTCCAGCAGAAACTCTGCGACCATCTTGTCCCTTTTTAGCTCAGGATGAAGCTGCATTAGTCTTCGCAACACTCGAAAGCAGAGCCGATGTTAGTAAGTAAGTAAGTAAACTTTTATTTATATAGCACCCTTCATAGTACATGTACACAGAGTGCTTAACAATGCAAACAATAAGA
>NC_065526.1:25594457-25606919 GCF_006386435.1 Epinephelus moara
CTTTAACCAACGGCTGCGTGGCACTGGGCATTCGGCTCCCCCACACAGAATATGAGCTTTTCCGCATGGAGCAGGACGCCCACGGCCGTTACCTGCTCTACAACGGCCAGCGTCCCAGCGACGGCTCCAGCCCAGACCGGCCGGAGAAGCGGGCCACCTCCTACCAGATGCCCCTGGTGCAGTGTTCAGCAAGCAGCCAGCCCTCTGAGTACAGCAGAGCGGATGACATTGACAGGCCTCTGCTGCACCACAATGACTGCACAGGATGGCACAGAGGTAGCCAGCAACACGTCATGGTGGCTCTTGTTGCATTCGTCATGTCTCTGCTTCTCTGCTGGAAAAGCTAGAGAGCAGTTTGGGCTTTTTCTACATAAAGACACAACAAGAAAAGAGTGTGGATTACAAGAGCAGACAGCAAATATAAACTTCTCTGATGTGAAAGAGGATGAAAACTGGTGCGCCTGATCCTCTGAACTCCTTCCCAGCTACCAAAGACTCAACACTGCTGCACCACAGAAACTTTAGCACTTTAGAGTGGAACCAAAGACCAACCTGTCTGTGTTTCCACAAGTATACAAAGATGTCTATATATCCACACAGACCTGAGAGTATGTTTTATACAGTGTATTTACCTACAACTATCAAGTCATTTCTTGGTACTGCCAAAAGACACGATTCGATGTGTGGAAACTTTTTCTATGATGAACTCTTGACAATAAGCTCCCTGCCTCGAGGAGATGTGCTTATGGACAGTCACTGTTTACAGCAAAAGGGAACTACACGACTTATCTTACAGAAGTTTCTTTAAATGTTGCCTTACAGTACAACAAACTCAGCAGCAGTTATCTGTCATCTATTCCATATTAAGATCATGATGCTATCTTGGATAGAATAAAGTCAGTAACCTTCCATGCATTTCATTTCCTCACTGATCAGAGAGCTACACTGGCCAATACGATCAATGGCTATTTTGAAATTATGTCATACTCAGATTGGGATGGGCACTTAAAAATTGGCATATAAATTGCCAGTCTCAACATCTGGAGACTTCAGCTACACTGCAGTAGTTACAATAGTTTGAACTGGGACTGAGCTAAATTTAATAAAATTACACTTTTAACAATATGTTTTGATAAATATCAATAATGTTAATGTATGAAAAATCACAATCATGTGTTTTATTGTTGTGCTTTACATGAACAAAATGTTTCATGGGAGAAAAATGTCTTAATTTTTTATTACAATTTGATTAGAAGCACCAAATAAACACAAATTCACAAACTAGACTACAGTATGATAAAATCACAAAATGATTCCAATTCATTTTTATACATACATTTGGGCCCTGTTTGGGGGGGGAGTTTAAGCTTAACTCCACAATTAAAATTTAGATACTGTCATTCATTTTGATAGTGAACTATTTCGGCAGTCAGTGCAAGAATTTACTGTTTAAATACTGTGGACCTATAATTTCGTGCTAACAGGAAATGAAGCAAGGATTACATCTGGGGACATATGAAACTGCAACTTCAAATTTAGTGCCAGTTTCAGAAAGGGTATCATAATATGTTTTTGTCCATCAGTTTTTGGTTTTACAAGGATTACTGCATTAACATCTGACCTTTGTATTACTTTTTTTTTTTACTAGACATAAACAGACCCTTGTTTTTGGTACATGTGGGTCTTATCCCTCCAAATACAGTCACAGGATTGTGCTTTAAAGTTTGTTGTAACAACAAATATAGAAGACTGAGGTTTAGGTTTAACTGGACATTTGTGTATTTGTAACAAAGAATTGATTCTGGTTACGAAGCACTGTGTAGTAGGCCATGTCTTACCTGTCCAGTTTGTGCAGCTACTTGAACAAGTCTTCCAGTGTGGAATCGACATGACAACATAAATTAGTGCTCTTTGCTCCTCAAGGTCCTGTCTAATCTTGACAATGGAATAAATTCAAAATACCTTTCCATAGGATAAAGGTCATCAGCACCCTTCAGTTCTCCAGTCAGATCTCGATCACAACTTTAATGAAGCTCACTGCAGTGTTGTCATCATCAGTGTAAAGATGTCGTCACCCTCTGGATGGTGGACCAGTACCTGTTTGGGAACTTTCCAGCATGCTTCTACTGAACCAAAACTTTCAGACTGTGCTCAACAGAGACCCCCATCCCAGCATACTCTTTTCCTGCAGTGGAAAAACTTTTATATTGCACAATTGTCATTGATTGTGCAGAATCTCGTTCAGTGTGCGCAGGCCTGAACCTGTATTGGACTCCAAGAAATGTCTTTTTGTAACTGGTTACATGTATAAGATTAAAGGTTTGATACTCTTCAGTGTTGATCTATTGTTTAATTTTTTAAAGTATCTTTTTTGTATACTTACCTCTAACAATATATTATAACTTTCAAATTGTTATGCAATTTTACATTTAACAGTCATGGTGTAGTCTCGCCACCATGGTGTATTATGTCGTTAAAAAGTCATACTTAAGTCTGCCATAAAAAATAATACCATTATACCATGTCATAAAAAATGTATAAAAATATAGTGTGGCATAAAAGTCATTGTATTGTATGTCAGTCTTTTAAAAAGTGTCAAAGAAGCTTACATTATGAAAAAAGTAATTGAACAAAGTCACATTGTCCCCAATAAAACCCCAATAAAAGGCATCTATAGTATGTCTAAAAAAAAAAATTAGTATTGTCATAAAATTTCTTAAAAATGTCATAGTATGTCATTAAGAAAAGTCAGTATTGTATGTCATCAAAAGTTCTAAGAAAAGTCATAGCATGACATACCATAAAAGTATTTTTAAAAGTTATAGTTTAGCATGTGATAACGTCATAGAACAGTATGCTACAAAAAAATGTCATTGTATAGTATGGCATAGTCTTTAAAAAAAAGTCACAGAATAGTGTGTCATAAAAAATAATTTAAAAAACTTCTATGTCATTATAAAGTCAAACTACTGTGTCATAGTCATTAAAAAAAGTCATAGCATGTCATAGTCACAAAGTCAAAGTCAGTGCGGTATGTCAAAAAAAAAGGCATTGTATGTCAAAAAAAAATATTTTAGTTGTCATAAAAGTCTTTAAAAATGTAATAGTACAGTATGTCATAGAAAAGGTGTTCCAGAAGTCAGTGTGGTATGTCAAAAAAAGTCATAATATTGTATGTCATAAAAAGCCTTTACAAATGCAATGGTATAATATATGAAAAAACAGGACATTAAAAAAATCATGGCATTGTATGTTAAAAAGTCAAAGAAGCCACAGTATGGTATGACATAAAAAGTCAAACTATTGTATGCCAAAAAATTATTCTAAAAATAACAAAAAGTCTTTGAAAAAGGTAAGTATGCCATTAAAAAGTCATTGTATATTATGTCATTAAGTCTTTAAAAAAAAAAAAAGTCATTGTATTGTGTGTCATAAAAAGGCTTAGTATGGTATGTCATTTTAAAGTGTCATCATAAAAAAATTTACCACTTCTTTAAAGGG
Organism: Epinephelus moara; assembly: GCF_006386435.1. Taxonomy (NCBI): domain Eukaryota; kingdom Metazoa; phylum Chordata; class Actinopteri; order Perciformes; family Serranidae; genus Epinephelus; species Epinephelus moara. The sequence continues at coordinate 25,597,959 of NC_065526.1, forward strand.
CCTTAATTGTCACCTAATGCATTCATCGACATTCAATACTTGCTCAGACCCCGCAGGCGCAGGACGTCCCTCTCTCTACTGCCAAAAAGACGAAAAAAGAAGAAAAAAAAAACATCCAGTGGTCTTTTCCCACGGTACCCTGTCCTCCAGCAGTCAGTGTGAATCATACCTCTTTACATTTAATACAAAGATTGCAGGTTTCACTTTTGGGTAAAATAAGCATCTTGTCAAGAAGGTTCAGTATTTTAGCCATCAAACTGAAATGTACCAAAAAACTTACCAAAATTACCTTGGCAGAAAACCTCAAAAATACTGAGTAACAGCCCGGAATATATTCAAGGTGAAACCATTAAAATGTAGAAACATCTAACAAAGAATCCAAAAGAGCGCCAGACTTGCATCTTGATTAATTTGGTCCGTAAACACTGCATAACTTTACACAGCATTTTCTCCAGTTTCATAACAGAGCAGATGTCTGAGGTTGAGAAGCATTTTCTAGTTGTATGACTCTTGGCAGCTAATAAAACCGAATAACGGGGATATGGTAGATATTGCTTGACTGAAACGTCAAGTGTAATTAAAACACATGGTTAGCTCACATAGGGTACTTTGTTCTTGTAATAAGAAAAAAAGTATCCAATACAAAATGTTGGCGGCAATACTGATGGAAAAGCTGGCACACAAACATAGCACGCTCACTTTATGGCATCACATAAAGAATATTTGAGGGTGTATCACTGAAAAGGGGAGACACAGGAAAAGACGGCTATCGAAACCACATTTTTTCATTTTTATTTCTTCAATGCTTAATACCATGGGACAGGATTTTAAGAATGGAGACCTTATTTCAGTCATATTTGCCTCAAAAGGAATATATGATTTGTATAATAATAATAATATTAATAATAATAATATATAAAGTCTGCATTGGTGTTGTGAGGAAAAGGAAAGGACAGAAATGTACAAGAAGGAGGCACCTATCCCCAGCTGGACCTGAACATTCCAAGACAAGAAGTAGAAATTACAAACTGAACAAATTTACTTCAGAGGCAATCCAGCAACAGGTAGCAAGGTGTTTTTGATGGAAGTTCTTTCCTTTTTTGTTTAAAAGGATTTAAAACAACATTTACAAGACACCTAACATTCCATTCAATTCCTATTAAAAACAACAGAGAGAGAGAGCGAGAGAAAAAAATCTAATCTTCTGACTGCCTCTTGCCCATGGTTCACTCTAGGTGCATCTTCCATGTTGACTGATAGTATACAACTCTCATTGTCCCGCCACATTACCTGTATAATCCAGCCATCAGAAAACAGAAAACAAAAGAAAAAAGGGAGCAATCACTTTTTTGTCGCCTTTCTTTTCTCAACTCTCTGTGTACTAACCGTGTGAGATTGTAAAAAGGCGGCGCCTTCGAATGATGCTGTACAGATGTGTTCACTGTAGGCCACACTACCAATGATATGGCAAAGTCAACACAAAGACTTCTCGGTTTTTCCAGGCCTGTTTTTATTCCGGAGCCGGGGCGGGGGGATACGGCTGGCATGCATCTCCCAGTCTACAAGATGAACTTCCCTAGGAAGAATCCGATGAAGATGGCTGCTATGACGACGAGGAGGGAGGGCAGGGAGGCGGTGCTGGCTTCTCGGCCAAGGAGGCTGGTTGAGTTTGATGTCATGTGGTCTGAGCGGGGCATCTTTCTCATTCTGATACCATCCTCCTGTAACAGAGTAGGAGGAGTGGAAAAGAAGACCGTCAACATACAAGGCATGTTTGTGAGCCGGGGGGTCCTCAAACTTTATTATCTTGGAACCCATAATTGAAAAATCAAATTTAACGAGTCCCCTATATGATATTGAGCTCTTAAGCGGACACATTCTCACTCCGACCTCGTCACATATTTGGTCATGGACTTTCCACGTCCACATATGACATGCAAGGTACCCTGGGTGTGTTGGTTGTTGACATTCTGGGACACCTTGTCAAGTTTTGCCTGTTACATGCATTGCCTTCTTTCAAGATACACTTCTGGTTTCACAGGAAATTTACCATTTACTTACAGTCATACTTCAACAACTAACGCACCTGGTTGGGTTTAGGCAACAAAAACATATGGTTAGGTTTAGGGAAAAAGAACAGGGTTTGGCCGTAGAATCTAATGGGACGTGAACACCGCTCTCTCGGGTGAAAGTTGTAGTGTAAAGAGTTAATCCCTAATCAAGTAAAAGTGTTATACTGCATAAGTTGATTGAGAAACAATGTAAAAGGGTTAAGAGACTGATTGAGATGCATAATGCAGAGTTATGAGTTGACATTGTATCTACACTAAAAGAACAAACACATAACACACCATGTTCTGTATAATGAAAACACACACACACTCAAATGCTTGTATTACCTAACACACATTTAAAGGTCTGTATTGTATAAGAGCACAAGGGACTGCATAAAGAAAGTCCCTAAAATTCACATGTTTTTTAAAAATAAAGTGAAAGCAAAGCCAAAGCTAAGGGTGGGAAATTTGGGAACTTCCAAAACTCAAAACGAAAGTGATACACCATTAAAACCGGGCCCGTTCACGATTGGACAAAAAGAAAAAGGTCGCCACCAACAGCTTTGCATTGAAGTGGGATGGATTAGCGAAAGAAGGTGGAGACTCTCTCCAGTCTCCACCAGCATAAAAGCAGACGCACTAGGAGTTGTTTTTCAGTCCAGCTCCGGGGCTTGGCTCGATGAGTTGTATGTGTTGAAGCTTGTGAACACATTAAACTCGATTGCATCGGACTCTGCCTGTCTCCAGTGTTTCTTTGAATATTACTTAGTTGAATCCAAGGTACCAGATCGAAATCAGAGGACAACTGAGAAGTTACGTGGAGGACAAGATCGGGAGCCTACAGGCCCAATTCCAGGCACCGATTTTCACCTCTACAAAGTCCATGTTTGTTGGACCAATCCACAACAACTCCCACCCACCCAGTCGGACTTTTGCTGCCTTAACTTTAATCCTTGTCCTGCCGCGTTTCCCCCTGATGCTGCCGGGCACCGTTAAACTATAAGGGCAACCGGCCGCATATCATGCCAACGTTTAAGGACAGCCTAACCTAACGTAAACAAAGATATGTTATAGATCACAAGTAGCAGGCTTAGTTTCAGTATTGACTATTGTTCTTTATGTTTTGGGTAACTTGTGTTTGGTAGCTATTTGTACTGTGTGGCGTGGCTTGAAGTACAGATGTGAGTGCGCCCAGAGCGTCCTCAAAGCATCTTGAGATCTGACTGGCCAGACGCCATTCAGAAGTGGTCTGGGCTGTATATAGTTATATTCTGTCAGCAGTTTGTACACTAATTTGTCTTGGACCACACTGAAGGACCACCAGCTCAGTTGAGGTCTTATTCATCCAACTCCCTGCTAAAGAGCCAGACTTTATGTTGCTGCTGTTACACAGGTTAGATGCACAGCACTGCAGGATCATCTCTGGAGCCGCTTTCCTTCCAACGAACAGTCAGTTCACCGTATGCTGTTGCGTGTTTATTTGCATATAGAGCAGGGAATTGAGATCCATTAAAAAGTGGTCACTCGAGACCCATGGAGACGCATTCTATGTCCATGTGTGACCAGACAAACTAGGGCTGTCCACTTGCGATCGGATCACCGGAGACACATGAATACCAGGCTCCATGTTACGTTTTTGTTTATTGCTGCAGATGCATTTGTGTTTTGCCCTTTAACTTGTTTCTCTGAAGATTAGGAGCTGGTCTGGTTCCTCTGCTAGACAAACTCAGGAGGAACCAGATGTAAAATTTGCTTTCTTTGATTATGTCAAGGTGTCCACAGTAACTGCTTCAGTGTAGAGGAACTGAAGCAGATTTTGCTTCCATTTCAAGAGCCCATTTGCACACCGTAATAATGTGCTATCTGTATAAGGAATATGTATGTTAAATGCCAGGTATTAATACACACAGAAAGCAGTACAATCACAATGTTTTTAGGATTGGAAGTAATCACAATGAAACCACCATGTTTTATCGTGTCTTATCAACACATCTAACCTTTAATTGTCGGTTCTCGTCAGCCAGCTTGTTCAACTCAGATTGCAGCCTCTTGCACTTCTCCATCACTTTCTTCATCTCCGAATCGTCCAGTGAGGCAGTGACAGGCACCGTGGCTGCTGATGTGTCGCCCTTCGCAGAGTTCATCACCGGGGCTGCTTTGGTCGCGTCCACGTCATTCTGCCCAACAAGTAGAGGGAGAGAACCACTGAAGTGAAATCCAGCATGCCCTGAGCTAAGTAGGGAGGTTAGCCTCTAGACGGAAGCCCGTGCCAAAGAAAGGCAGCCTTGTCCGAGGCCCAGAAGCTCACAGTGCCAGATCAAAGAGACCAAGGAGGAAATACATCCCTCCAGAAGTCATGTTTGATGTGGCTTTGTTTTGTGGGACAGACAACATGACGGCATGGGGAAATGAAGGGCTTTGTAATGGAAATACAACAACTGTATTGTAGATGAAGGTTGACAATCAATACACAGACAGGATATGATGTTATTATCCCTTTTACCACAATCCAAGGCAAACATTTATATAGACGTCCATCAAGGCCAAGGTCATTTTTGGAAGGAATGATACTAAATAAGTGCTGCTGCAAACATCCGGATGTCTCATCATAAATCAGCAGGAAGGTTCAGATGGTCAACACTGACCTGTTGTGTCTTACAGCAGAGTGGGTGTGTGCCTGTGACTGGGGTTATCAAGAGGGCAACTCTGTTCATGACATTTTATTAATTTAGGCTAAGGATGCACCAGTTGTCAAATGTAGGGCCTATACTGATAATCAAAATAACAATGTGGCTGACAGCCGATACAGGTGTTTTTGGTTGTTGTTATTTATTTTGTTTTTGTTGCTATTAATTCCCCCTTTAGAGCCAGGGGAAGAAAGCAATCTTCATTATTAAAAAATACTTAAGTGTTTTAATTGAGGTCATTCAGCCCTTCCTTACACTACCTTTGAATGAGAACAAATTCAATCAAAGAAGGGAAGGGAAGATCTCCGTCTCCAAGTTCGTCCCAAACACGTTTTCTATTGTCCCTGGGACACCGTTGGTCTGGAGCACTGCTTTTTAGCCTGTGCAAAACTCATTATTGCAATTTTAAATATGTTGCGATACACTGAGTATTGCGATAAAATATATTGCGATTTATTTCCTTTTTTTGACTGTAAATTATGTCCAAAGAGGAAAACTTAACATCTCTTTTAGCTAATGAGATAGTTTTCAGTCTGTTCATCCTGCTTCAGCCATTTCTTTGCAGAATGTATCTGGTGGACTGAAAAAGCAAATGATTATATTATTCTAGTAGGCTACCTAAAGTTTAATTTGTATTTGTCACATTAATAATTTATTTAATAAAAAAACGATACTTGGCACTGTGTGACGATACAATATTGCCACACAAAAATATCATGACTGGCCACTGCCATCAGTGAATGTCATCTTATTTGCCAAACGGCCGATGGCATTAAACAAAGCGAATATCGGCCGATATCACAGTTCGGCCAATAAATCAGTGCATCATTGATTTAGGCTTCTCAGCAGTATATTTAAGCATCCCAGAGGACAATACCTCTTCTTGGCCTAACCACCTCTATGGTGCACCTCAATCACCTGCACTTACTGTATGTTACCAACACTACTTCCACACAGAGCTGGGTATCTTCATCAATGTTCCTATACTAGTGCTAACTAGATAACCAAGTTTTGGTACAAAGACAATCATAACATTTTTATATATTTTCTTTTGAGGAATATGAACTTGAGCCATGAGAACATGAGTTTCAGTCTCAAACACCAGCAGTTGAGACACTGCCTGATAAAACTGACGAAATGCTTTTTTAAACTATCTGATCGAAAACTAAGTAAACAAGATCTCAAATTTGACCACATATTTTATTTTGTATTAGTACTTCTGAACGAACCAAACAAAAATTCTCACACACTGTCAATCCCTTGTGCTTAATTTGTTTATGCCATTTGGTCCTCAGACTTTCATTAGGTAAAAGAAGTGGTCGACAGACTGTGGAACTGTTTTGGTTCTTACACAAGTCAGTCTTTCACACAATGTATCCGTCTAAGACTTTTTGGTGTGCTAGAGCTCTGTAGTAATTTTTTTTTACCAGCTTTCAGTCCTTGACAGCTTGTTAAACTGAACAAACACATTTTGTTGTTACTGAAAAAGTATTGAGGTTTAATACCCTGCCCTTCTTGCACTCTATAAATGTTACTCTTCATGAGTTTCCACGTCTTAACATTACACCTCACACTACGTCTTAATCCCATAAAGCTCCATACTTTACGTGTTGCAAGTGACGTACATGCAACACAAGCCAAAGCAGAGAGCAGACACCGTGTTGACTCAGCAGTCCACATATCGACACAGCAGAGCTTCTTAAAGGAAGTTAAATCTGGCTGGCCCCAGGGGCATTTCACCTGAACTGTGAGGACCTGCTGAGCTGTCCAGCAACACTGCTTATCTAAATGCTGATTACACTGAGAGGCTCATTAATACATGCTCCCAGTGTTCACAGAGTCACCAGTTTATTAAGCACAAACTAATGCAATCCATTACAATAGCCCTGTAATCAACACTATCTTTGTACGGCTTTTTACGTTCAGTTTGTTTCGTTGATTCAATTTTAAATTCTGAGTTAGTGTGCCGTGTGTGTTACTATGGGGACTGACAAAACATTAGTGTAATGCGGACCAATACAACACCACAGCTACAGTCACACTCAGAGCTGTGGTGAGGTCTTGAATCTTAAATGTGTAAACTAGCCATTTTAATATCAACATGCTACTTACTTTGATGTGAACAAGTGGTTGGAGCAACCAACTAAATAAACACCCACATCATTCAAACTGTTTATCTTTCAGAGCGCTTCTCTCACCTTGAAATGCGTTCACACTGCTGTTCTTGGTATTCACACCAGAGATCTTTGGGCTTGATGTAGGCGGTATAGGTGGCGTTAGCCACCAAATGCAAAATGCAGTGCAAAAGGCACCCGCTGGCTGCGGTTTTCATGCTCAACAAAAATCAGATGCATGCAAAGATTTCATGCAGCCCACAACAGAACATCTGCATACAACACAGTGGGAATTTTGATAACGTTCAAGAACAGCAGCATTGCTTGTAAATTTCAAACAATCCTTTGTGGCATCACTTGTGTTGGCCGCCAGGTTGGTGTGGGTTAACAGGAGCACATAGTTAAGTGTCAAGCTTTAACATATAACAAAACACTTTTAAACAATCATTTTGGTGGTTGTTCTATTTTTTTTCACACTTTCCAATTGTGCCATAATCCCTGTTGCTGCCAAGAGACAGACTGCTACGTGCCAACTCTGACTCATGGTTTCACTGTATCATGGTATACAATATTACACCATCATTATTATTATCAGTTACAATGACCTTTAACAGATAACAACAAGAGCGTTTTTTTGGTTGAGCTAGCACTCAATTATGTGTGAAACTTGAAACCACTGTTTTTAATGGAAGTACATGTAACAAAGGAGGAGGAAAGGGGAAAAGGGGACACACACAAGCAGGTGAGACTCTCCACCCAGTTGCATATTTTTCCAATGCCGTGGATAAACAAATGCACATGGTATAATAACCATCAATTTTCATACCATGGTATACCGTGAAACCACTATAACGCTGCAGCCCTATCTCTGACACACCTGAGGTTGCCAGAAGATTTGTTCAGCTAAAAACAAGGAGTGTCAAGATGGTGTTGTTCCTGATCTGCCTGACAAAATAAAATTTCCACCATTTGAAAAACAGAGGTGTGACATGGCATGACACAATTAAGTATTTTAGGTGAGGTTTGGAAGGGAAACAGCAGATCATTTTATGAGTGTAAAATGGTGAGCAAGAGAAATGAAAACTAGCAGCTCAGGTTTTCTCATTTTCATATATATTTATGCACGTGCCCATGTTTCCATTAGAGCAGCATTCTCAACTTATGGTTGATTTTATCCAAAGCTTTTGCCTTTATGGAAAGCTTGGGTATTCTGGAAATTTTCAAAGTTCAGCATTCAACAAAAGTCCTTAAGCGACAAAAATTATAGTCCAGGTTGTGATTTAAATTATGTGGAAATAAGTTCTTAATGTGCGGCAGCACCTCTTACCACTTTATCGTTTTCAGAAGGCAGCTCGAAGACACATCTCAGTTTGGAATCCATGAGATCATCGGGTTTTGCATCTTTCCACTGGTGGAGATGAAAAATGGGCATGTTATTCATCAAGTCAAACTGCTAGCAGCTGGATCCTATCCACTCACAGACACACACAGACACACACACAGACACAGACACACACACAGACACACACACACTTCATATTATTCACATGCAATGCAGCCTTAAATCTATGGACATAACATAAAACATGCACAGCTTCATTTAAAAAACAGTAATAACCACCAGCCTCATTTTCCTACACAAACAAAAGTCTATATTTTCCATTACTTTCGGGGGTCTGTATGTTTGAATGACAAATTTCCTTAAAGTCCGCTCCTAACCTGAGACAGTTGTTTAGTGATTTTACTCACTCAATAACAAAGGTGTGTGCTTATGATTCAAAGTGCTTATAATGTAAAGCACAGATTTATGCTTGAGTAAGTGACATAATTTGTGTCAGAGGTGAAAGGTCTAACAAGGTTAAGTTATGCCATGAAACCAAAGTATCTGATAAAACAGAAACCTTGTGAGATTCTGGTTATCAGGACCAGTCAGACATTTGTTCCTTCACACTTCCTGGATTTTGTATCTCATTCAGGACAAGCCAGCTCATGAACATGACTTCAGGGTATGTGAATGTTTAACTGACTGACTAAGGCTTTGCTGTCCTCTGGTGGACACTTGAGAATGCGTCATAGCTCATATATATATATATATATATATATATA
>NC_065526.1:25607047-25629133 GCF_006386435.1 Epinephelus moara
CATATACATATACATATATATATATATATATATATATATATATACATATATTATTTTTTGCCATTATGGCCTTATCCAAGAGCAGAATGGCAACTACCCTGACATGATTGATGACCAAATACAGTTTTTTAGTAAGCAGATAGAAATTTGAGTACTATTAATGATAGAAAATGTATCAAAAACAAATGATGATAGGTTTTAGTGAGCCCTGTAGAATATTTAAAGATGTAGGAGTGGACGTCAGTTGTTTCTGAGGCATCATAATGTATGGATATGGCTCATTAATTACAGACAGAAGTCCCACAGTAATCTGTATTTATCGTAAATATAAAAAAAAACTGATGATCTTTTTTTTTTTTTAAAGAAATCTGAATTCATAAAACATTTTCAATGTAAGCTATTTAGTTTAACTATTTGCATTTTTATTATTATTTTGAGAGACTCCAGTATATAATAAAGAGCTTATTTGTCTTCTACCCCTTTTGCTGTTCACTTTCTGTAACGTGCAGAGTATTCTGAGCTGTCCCAGCTGCAAGAGGAGCTAGTTTACTGTAAACTGTGATGAACATTGATACAATACAATCATTTGATCTATCTCATATTAAATAATCTGAGAGAAATCATTCAAATAAAAATTCACAAAGCTTTTGTTTGGACAGTACTGAAATTGGTGTCTGGTTTGGATCATCTTTTCTTGTGGAGGCAAGCAGAGAAGAGGCCAGGACACATGCTGCATCTTTTACCACCTCAAAAAAGCCAGGTTCGGCACTGGGTGCTACTCTTGTGGCTAATCTTTGCCAACTTTTAATTGTGCTGAGGGAAGTTGCGCCTGATGTTACTAGGTGACCATAACCAGCACCGTATCATAGCCAACTTACCAGCAATCCCAAGTTCAGAGCTGATCTTCTTTTAGCCGTTGTTTTTTAATGGTGTATTAGGCCAAACGATTGTGCATGGGACAGATGTAAAGCTCTGGGTCATCCTGCACTAAAATGACCAACTTCTCAATATTTATCATGGACTGATGTTTACACAAGAAAGATATCTAACCCCATGATTGGTTGTTTCTTATTACATGACATGTGGTGCATGTTGCTGCATCCCGAAAGGTGGACTTTGTTTATCTCAGGACGCAGCCACCACACTCTGAAAAACAGATGCTTTTGAATGTTTTGGAACGCTTGCATGCCGTGATTGTGTTGCCCCAGCTTTTGAGCGTGGCCTCTGTGCGTTGTCATTTAAAACAGAGGGCGCATAAAATGCAGCATGTGTCCGGGCCCTAATGTAGACAGTTTCAAACTTATCAAAATATCCTAAATTGGTCCTTTTATATTTTCCTAGAATGTTCTGCAGTGTATGTGATTAACATCAGCTGACAGGAAGTAAACATGGACCCAAGCAGTTGCCTAGCAATTCAATTTCAGTAAACGGTCTATAGCAAATACTACAGGGACCCACAGGTAATTCAAAGGAAACTAGTTCCTTACACAAGAGTAAGAGTTTGTTTCATAAAGAGTAAAACAGGTAAAGGGGGCAAACATTTGTGTCAAGCTCCAACATCAGTGTATCCTTATTTTTTAGTGGTGTGTGTGGATTTCCAAACATTAAAATGACTACTGAAAGGTGCTAAAGTGTGTTCTGCTATACACATTTTAAACAACATCTTTGCTAAGAGTCTTAAAAGTAAAGAAAAATCACTCACCAATGAATCCATGTCAGAAACATTTGACGGGGCAAAAATCGTCTGCACCATGAATTTGTGTTTACTTTTCTCATTGGGGTCATAGTCAAAGGGCTGTAGCATGACTGTAAATGAAAGATAATCGCTGTAAAACATTTAAGCAAAGACATCTCTACACAGAAAAAATATTACCTCAATATTCAGCATAATAAATCCCAGAAATGTATAACCTGTGATAACACACTGCCGTGTTAAAATATAATTTAATAATTTGCCTAATTTAAATAGATGTATACCTCAGCAAGCCAAAAATGAATACATTCCTTATGTAATGTGGAAATTCCAAGTCAGTACATTCATCCAACAGTGAAGCTGGAAGGCTGACTTCTGATCAACCTCATGTTGTTGTCTTTCTCTTAAATTAGTTAATTCCATCTTCTCCTAACCAATTTAAAAAAGGCTGTTGTTTATGTTCCAAAATTTAAATGAATTAAATATAAATCTCCAACGTGATTGTCCACGCAGAGTGGTGCACCATCCAAAATTTAAATAGCATTAAACAAACTCCTGTGTTCCTTTGATGCTTTGATGATTTAATAAAACCTATGTACAATGGCAATATGTTTTCAAAGCACTGAACATTTCTTATTAAAAGATAGCTATAACAAGGCTATCACATGACGACAGCTTCTCTTTTCTTGGTTAGCGGCGGAGAACAGCAGAATTACTTGAGTAAACATTAACAATAAAGGCCTTTCCACACCAAGTCCGTGTTTTTCATCGGAATTGTTGCACATCTAAAAATAAATACAACCTCACGTTATGTCAATCACCTTTACCACTGATTTCAAAAACTTAAGATGAAAGTTTCAGAGTAAGGTTCAATTTTCTGTGTTTTTTTCCCGCATCCATCAAAAGCCTTGAGAGTTTTTGAACAAGAAGCAGTCAAGAAAATGGAACCAGCAGGACACATATATCCGCAACGACAGAGAGGAACTGGGTGCACAGCATCATTTCATAACTCAGCATACTTTCAACAGGTCACATTCAGGTGGATGATGATGACAAGGAGGATGAAATAGAAGATGAAGCCTGCACACAGACAGAGAAGGAGAAAGCAACAGTGTGGAGACAGAGATAGGTAGCTGCAGTGCCAAATGCCAGATGTGAGCAGAGAGTGGTGACAGCCAGGGAGGTAACTCCAGTGGAGTTACAATTGAGTTTCCAATTTGTCTCCTACTGTGACTTTCGCAACAAACCAAATGATGACGGCTTTAAAAAACACATACAAAACATACAGATTTGGTGTGTAAAGGCCATTAGAGAGAGCACGAAAGAGCAGCTGGTGCTGATACATAAATACTGCAAGAAAAAGTATTAAAACCCTTTCCAAATTTAACTATGATTGTAAATGTGAGTATTTGGAACATACTGAGCACACAGACAGAGGAGAAGTGGTTCTGCAGGACTTTTCTGAGAGGTTTCTTTGGACCTTTTGATACTTCTTTCCCCACTTTGAATGTTATCATTGAAGTACATTGCAACTAACACAAATTGAAGCTGTCTACAGTCACTAGAGGAAACTCAACATTCAACAGTCACCATTTTAAAGCAAACTCATTAAATTTAGTGACCTGAAACATTGCTGTATAAGATTTGGGCAAGGCAACTTTACGTGTTCAGGCTCAATGATAAATCAACCAATCGGAAGGACAGAGGGATGTCGTATGCTGTAAAGCCCTGTGAGGCAAATTGTGATTTGTGATATTGGGCTTTATAAATAAAATTGATTGAATTGATTGAAACTGATTGACAATTACAGCACCTATATTGAGGCTAATTTGACCCTAAAAAGCCAGATGAAAATATCCAGCAGCTGCGATTAAGATGTTTCTGTAGGCTGCTTTCGTGGCTGTTACATTAATTTTCCTGTTTTCATGCTATAGTTCACATACATCCGCTATATTCAACCTAAAACCAAATACACTACTGTGGTAGCCCCTTATTAACAATCTTTGTGTGACTATTGCTGTAAAACTGGCGGGGGGTTTTTAGGGCCCCAAACACCAAGCTGACAATCAGTCAGTTAACGTGTAGTTTTAGCAGCGTGTCCAGTACAGTTGGCTCTCGTCAACCCTTAGCAGCAGCTGGCTGAATCAACAAGTTGAGGTCTGAAATAGATACTTGCAAAACTAAAAAGGTCCTTCAATAGTACAATAAAAAATAGGAGCACTCTGCATATTTTACAGTGATTGATTATTTAGAGTATAAATGTAATGACAATAACCTACTCAGACTTTATCTGGGCTTCAAATTGCACACATCGCTGCCTTCATGGTATTATGGCTAGATTTCTGCTGTGCATTTAAAAAGGTAGCCAGGGACCTTCCTAGGGCTGGGCAATATATCGGAAGCACATCGATTTTGTGATATGAGACTAGATATTGTCTTAGATTTTGCATAATGTAAGATCGTAAGTGCTGCCTTTTCCTGGTTTTTAAGGCTGCAATGCAGTAAAGTGAGATACTTTTCTGAACTTGCCAGACTTGTTCTAGCTGTTCTGTTATTTGCCTTTATAGGACACATTACTGATGATTACTTACCAAAAATGTCATTGTGCTAATATTTTGTGACCCTACAATATCATCACAATACTGATATTAACGTATTGATTGTGATATTTGATTTTCTCCACACTGCCCAGCCCTATCCATTCCTATCATAAGTGTCTCATTTGATTGTTTGTTTTTCAAGCAGAAAAAAATATTTTACTGCTGTCAAGTCTGTTTTAAGACTCAAGGATATCTTCTTCTGCAGTATCTCCTTTTTGGAAATGAGCCTCGTCTCTTTGCAAGATGCATTATACAGCATATGGTTCCTTACCCTTGGGTCACAAATTTATATTTTGTAATGCTAAAATATTGGATGCCAGTATCCACTTGCAGTATTTAACCGACCAAGCAAATATATTATGCAGTTTTAAATGAGTAAAGGAAAGCGGTTTGTAAGTAGGGCCAAGCAATATATTGATATTATATCGATATCGTGATACGAGACTAGATGTTGTCTTGAATTACAGTAAAGTGATGTAATTTTCTGAACTTTGCAGACTGTTCTTGCTGATCTATTATTTGCCTTTACCAACTTAGTCATTATATCCACATAACTGATGATTATCAAGACATATTTATTTATTTATTTATTTAAGACATAAAATATTTTGTGAAAGCACCAATAGTCAACCCAACAATATTGTCCCAATATTGGTATTAGGGTATATTTCCCAGCCCACTGAAGAGACCACTGATGGTTTAGTGTTTACTGTCTTATTATACAACTGGCATACAGGTCAGATTCAGTCTGAATCCAGTATGTACTGTACACCACATGTGCCAGCAGTATCACTGCTTGAGGCTTTAATAACTCCGCTTCAATTCAGCATGTGACCTTGCTAACCTGTGACCAAACTGTGCTACATCTCCCTGACCTAGTTTCCCACCATTCTCTCAATTAACATTTTGTGGGCTGAAGAGAAGTCACTGGACTTAAGAAAAAAAACAGACGGTTGACTGAGAAAATCTCTGAAAAACTTACCAGAGATAATGACAGTTGCTCCGGCATCGATGACGCCGCTGTTTGGCCGTACACAGTACCTGCGAGGCGCGGTTGTCTTCACTTTGAAACACACTTTTCTGTCAGAGGGGTTTTTCAGTTTGAGGTTGGTGGTGACTACATCTGTGAAAGGACCTGATGGGAACAGAATGACGAATTAAATTATTTCTGAACTTTTGGAGCACAGTCTTTCCACACACCACCACAGCAAAACTGTAAAATGAAAAATAAAGCAACAAAAAAAAAACAATCCTCATACCACAACTTAAATTATCTGCTGCAGCATTAAAATGCAACGAAGACACAGTGAATGTAGAATACCAGAGAATGGAGGATAAATATGTTGCATGTTTACAGTTTACAGTAAACTGTGGAAATACAGAAAATTCAACATTTCAGGTTGCATCTAATCCCTGAAAGGCAGATAAGGTCTGCAGTGTTTGGTGCCAACTTTTTAGAGTTCAAAAAGAACTCTAAAGGACTGATTTCAAAATACTGTCAGGCTTTAACTCAATTAGGCCTATATGATTAAGAGGACTAATTGAACAGTGACTTGCTGGGCTTGAAGCTGGATTGCAGGATAGTTTTGGCATAAATATTCTAAAAACGGGAAAGATGAAAAAACAGTAGCCAGAACTACACTGATTTATTATCGGAGTTACTTCTACATCAATTGCAACTTGCAAAGTACATAAAAAAAGTATGCTAAGATGTATGTTTTGGTTGGTTTGACTATTACTGAAGACTTTTCAGCTACTTCCAGTTCGTTTGTAAGACACGCTTAAGAGCACCTTGTTTAAAAAGATGCAATTTTCAAAGTGCATCTTAAAAAAGTTTATCATCTTACCAGTCCTGACGGAGTATTACTACCTACAAATGCAAAGCTTTGCATGAGACCTTCATGAAGATCAGTATCACTCCCTACATGTCTTCAAGCTACACACCAACCCACCCAAATCAATTACATTTTCCCCCAGACAGTTAATTTCATGCATTCACATTGGAAATGACGATCCTGCCCTACTTCAGTCAAACATCAAGAGATCAATATTAAGCTCTCTATCTTGTGACAGAGCTTGCTTCAAATTCCGTAATCATGGTCAACATCATCCAGCTTTGATGAGTGATATCATGTCCAAAACACAAATACAACTTAATCAGCACAGTTAGTCTGAGGGTCTAGAATAAAATATGTCTTCAAGTGCATGGTCAGCTGACATAGCATGGGTGCTATGGGTGAGAACAGTCTACTCATTTTACCTCTTACACTATCAAGTGTTTATTTCGATATCACTAATTCTGACATAAATTTGAGTTTCATAGAACTTGCCTCAAGTTACCATTGGTATATACAGATTGTTGGGTGTTTCAAAGGCTAACGGTGCAAGTTGTCAACCAATGGGAAATTAAATTGACTGGTTGGGCTTAATATAGGCTAGTTTTATTTTGATTTTGGACTGAGATATGAGGTTATACTCTGGCTTTTTTATCTGTGACATCCCTTATGTCTTAATTACTTCATAGGGATGCCAAAACATAAATCAATAAAAATTACAATTTTCATGCAATTATTAAAGGTTTTTACACATCAACTATGTGATTCAAATGTTTAAAATGCATTTAACAAATTTCTCATTTAAGATAATAGTACATTCATTTAAGGTAAACTCTCACTAAATAATTATCAGGTGTCTCTTGTGTCTTTTCCTTAGGGTCAGCTGATTTATTATGTAATTATATACATTAAAATCATAGAAAACGCCCAAGAAATAAAAGCATTCAAATACTCTTCCTACTTTCCATACCTTTTTACAGCTTGGTTGTAGCTCTGCTGTTCACAAAGCCCACATTCAGCATTCACTCACAGTTAGTGTTCAAAGAGATAAGAAGCAATGCATGACCAGATTGGAGGGACTCCACCCAGGTAAAGCTAACATGTACTGGGATGACTGGGGCGTTGTTTTCAACACAGGTACATCACAAAGACATTCCTATAAACCTGAAAAACCCACTGCTACCATACCACCCCTACTGACTCAGAGCAGAAATCTGTCCAATCACAAGTTGAAATAATGACCCTGTGGATGTTGTGAATGAGTGAGGAATGACGGTGAGTAAATGTGACTTGTGTGCAGATACAAAGTACATGATAATTACAGCTTGTCACCCTTATCTACTGACTCTGCACATGCCTGAAGCCTTTCTGATGTCCTGTACCTGCTGAGTACAAGAGCACTACCTGCTCTTTGCATGAGAAAGATTAAAAGGAGGTAAAAACTCTGACTCATTTCATTTATCAAAAGCCTTTCTGTCACACAGACACAATAAAAACACGCAGACCTAAGACAACTCGTAACTGCTTCATCAAAAAGGAGTTTTAGGTTGACTGAGATACATTTCTACACTGTAAGGTACTGTGAGCAGCACTAAAACCTGGACTGAGACAGATAAAACACTGGAAAGCAGTTGAGCGCATCAGATATACACCCACATAGCCTGCATCCACTGCCTAACGCTGAGAAGCCACCTTTGCTCAAGCAGCGTTAGCACCGTCTCTCTCATCTCGTTGCATGTATGCTGAGTTAGGGTCCCCCAGGCCAGTCCTATTCTAAAAATACCAGCCAAGGAAAGGAGGGCTGCCCCCTCTAGCTTGCTGGAGGAATCCCAGCAGAGGCTCTAAAACAGACCAGCTCTCAGATACACGCAGACCAATTTAGCTCGGCCTCTGTGACAGCAAAGGAGCTGTGGTCATCTTCCTTCTCCTCATATTGCTTCTCAAAGACAGAATAGGAACCATTTCATTTTCCTAAGTGATCCAAAGTGCATGATCATTTTATTTGATCAATCTGACATTTAGCTTCATGCTGGTTCATACCAGTAACTAATGTGTATCAAAGCGCAAAAACAAACTCTTTGCATAACATTTTGTATTCAGACTCATGCCTGCATACACAGGAGGTTAAACTTCACGACTATTCAAATTATACTCGAGCAGATGCAGCAGTGGTGTAGCTTTAAGTCAGCATGCTAGTTATCCTCCTACTTAACAGAAACACCAATGTATTTGCAGCTGCTTTGCATTTTAATTTACATTTCATATTAAGACCAAGGCAGTGGGATTTTCTTCCTCACGCCTTACATGTGTTATGTTCTCAGTGCAATAGAAAAAAAACAAGTTGTGATTAATGATGGTCAATAAATGATTATCAGCAACACAGCCTTGCTTCCATTCCAGTATGCAGAGGGTAAAAAGTTAACCTGATGACAGAAAATGTAAGACATGTGTCTACAAATCAGAGTAAGTCTAATTAGAACGCAATTTTAAATCAAATAAAAAAAAAGGAGGTCCATGATCAGATTATGGTGGACCATGTCTCTGCCATCAGACTAAATGCCAATATCAATTTAAGATTCATCTGAAGGACAACCATTAATTTATGTATTTGGGTTTAACTCTTGACCCCACTTTTTCAGACTTTTATGTAGCCAAAACAAACAGAGTAGACGTCTGGCTGTACCTGTCGGCTCAGTCAGCCGTTTGACTACTTCACTGAAGTTGTCAGTAAAACCACCATTAAACTGTTGCACAAACTAAACCTAGTTTCACAGGTGCTCAGTTGTCAAGGTCGATACTACTAGCTACTTATAACTAGCTAGTTTTAAACTTAATTCACCATGGGTTTTATTTACTTTAAGCTGTATCCCTCTGCAATTTCATTGACTGGCAGGCTGTATTCTCTACCATACATCGTGCACCTGATGATGCAGTCCCAGGCCTAACAGAAGCAGAAAAAAATACTCCTGACTGGAAAAAATGTTTAGCTGTTTAATAAAGTACAGAGAATAATGATGGGTTTCTGATAGCTTTCTTGCTTCTTCCAAGCCTGTGATAAAGATCTGAATGTGTACGAAGATGTGACAAATCAGTTTCACACACCACACCTAATCACCAAAACATTTCAGTGACTTCCTCCCACCCAAATCTATCCTGCGAGTCTGGTTATTTGAACCGGTGACCTTTGCAACAATCCTGTCATGTTCAGGCTACAATCAGTGTCCAGTCATACCTAATCCTAGCTAACAATCAGCCTCTTAGGATCAGCGAGACAATGGTCTGAGAGATTCTTGGTTCTATGACAGTGGTGCATTCAGCAACAATAAAACAGTGCCTCATTGACAACAATGCCTGCAGCAGAGACAGAGACTAGTAACTGGGACAAATGCAAGACGTGTAAGATTTCTGGGTCAAAATGAACAATGGTCATGATAAATGGATCAACTGCTGGGACTGTTTTACGACATAATGTCCTTGGTGATACTGAAACTTGGACTTGCATCAATACAGTTTTACTGTTCGCTGTTATCTTCAGCACTTGTAATGGTGACTTAATAACAAGAGCAACAGTTGAATAATACAAATGTCATAACTTAAACTACATGTAGGAGTTTGTGAAGCTATGAGACAAGGTTGATAGGTCCGCAAAATGCATGTTTGTTGTTGGAGAGCAGCTATGAATGTAGCTAGCAAGGTAACAACTTTTGCATTAGCAAGCTAGCCTTGCTATCATTAGCCAACGGGTAACTGACACATCATTGAACGTTATCATTGCCAAGCAAGCCATTAGTGATACTCTAATGTGCGGATTACTTTCGTTTCCTATGAATGGGTTGTGATTACAGTGTTGTAGGTTAACATGTTTCCTGAGCATATGTAGCTAATGGAGTTAGGATAAACGAACATTAGCTAAATGTTGATGAAAACTGTCGGTTGTTAACGTCAGTTGGCTAAGTTTGTCATTCCTACTGTCAAGTTACTTTACGAGTATGCCACGAAAAAGTGTCTGACAGGTATGTCAGGTTGGAAATTAACATTTGTTGCTAAAAAGTAAATTTATTTCGATATTACGTCCAGCTTGTGCATTTCAGGGGACAGGCTGAGCCCTGAGGAAACAACAGTTTGCTGTTGCTAACATCACTAGCAACAGCATAGTGTTAGTAGCTCATGTTGCTAAAGACAAACACTGCGTTATATGCTCACTTTTATTCCGTTTTACAAACACTATCTATTCCCACACATTAACGTTACCCCCCCTCTTTGCTGTGTGTTGTCAGTTAGCTGCTTGTGAATGGCAGGCGGTCAAGAGGCACGCCACGCCGGCTATCCACGTCACTACAGTGCGAGGATACAGCGGCCCGTCTTTTCCCTGGCTAACTTAAAATGGCGGTGAATGCTAGCTAGCATGCTAGCGCCGAAATTCGCTTGAGGGAGTGTGAAATCGTCTCAGTCAGGTAAATTCTCCACCACTACTCGCTGGACATTTCACACGTCAAGAAATGTTGCTTCACCTACCTTTGAATCTGAGGTCGGAGGGAGGGTCGAGGATAAGGATCTGATCCAACTTTGACATTTTAGCTGAGGGGATGCACTTGATTTTGGTATCAGGGAGAAACTGACAAGTGGAAATCCTAGATCCCCTGCCACTACTGAGTCAAATGCTGACTGAGCTCTGCGAACGAGCATGTGGGTACAAATACTTGAACGCGCGAGTGCACAACCCTGTTGCGCGCCCTCGTGGCTCAGCATCTGATGTGATTACAAGTACAAAGTTAACTAGTTATACTGCGAGTACATTGACATACTTTGGAGGTAAAATACTTTATAAAATTACACGAGTCCTGATGTGACCCTTGACTAGTTAAATGCAAGTCACTTGGTCTGTTTGTGGTTCAAATACACACTACAAGGGGATTTTGCACTCAAGAAAATGCACGTGGGCTCATTATCCTTTCACTTTCTGTTACTTCACACAGTTAAAATCTCACAGCAACACTTGATATCTATTTTATGTTGGGCTGGGCTCCCTTAAAACCATTTAGTATGTAAAACTCATAGAATCCATACAGTAACACACAATAATTTTCAAATTATACATTATTTATGTCCTATCTTGCAGAATATTGTGGTGCATAGTCTAATCTCATATGAATATTTTTTCTAAAGCATTATCCTATATTGATATCTCAAAGTTTGGAAGCATTTGACAGTTATAAATTGTCCAAGATTTATTTTCTTACATCAATAAATAACATAAGTCAATAAAATCAATGTATTTGCCTCATTGCAGTCCTGAAATGTTTGAATCCTTGTTCGACCATGTAAAGCACATTGTAGCTTTGTTTTTAAAATGGCTCAATAACTCAAATGTATTTGCATTGTAATGCAAGACTCATTTATTTTGGCTGATAAAGAATTTTGACTAAGATGTGTACTGAGTGGAATACTCTACAGTTAAAAGAAAAACTTGTCAGTGCTCTCTACTATATAAACTACATACACACTGTTTCTAAATGATCTCTATGCTGATATTAATATAGGTCTATCTGTGATAAGCTAATATCAGCCTGCCATTTTATTAGTCAGGCTCTTCTTCTTTTGACAGTCAAGATGAACTATTTTCTGTTTTAAAAAAAAAAGTCAGTCGCAAAGGTGTAAAGGAATACTTAACCCACAAAATCACCATGTGTATATCAGTTAGTCATGCTGTGTTACCTTGAATTCGTGAGGGAAAACCTTGTTCTTCTCGCATGCCTCCATGGAAAATGGCAAACATATTGATTTATTGATTGTTTGGGGATCACTTTTAACAACATCAAAGCTATATGAAACATTCATTTACAAACTCTCACACAGCTCATGTAATAGAAGTCTCATTTATCCAGTCGTATGCTCAGCACTTCCAAAATACATGCTAAAACCTGACTATTTAAAACTAAACTAAAAGAGAAACTTATCTATGCTCTCTTCAAAGCCAGACTCCACTTTTAATGAAAATGCATGTGTTTGGGAAGATGTCGGTGAAGATTCTCAGTCATCCAGGTCTTTGTAATGGCCATTAGGACTGAAGAAGCCTCTTGGATGAGAGGTGAAACGTCTTTAAGAAACTCAAGCAAGTCCAGTTGCCTACGATACAGAGCTTAGGATGTGTTTGGGAAGTAATGAGCATGAGCTGGATAAATGAGACTTGGATTACAATGCAGGAGCTGAGTGAGAGTTTATAAATGAATGTTGTATATTGTTTTGCTGTTGTTAAACGTGGTTCCCATTTAATAAATCAATGTGTTCTCTGTCTCTCTCTGTGTTTCCTGTGGAGGCACGCATGAAAAACGAAAGATTTCTTCACAAAGTCAAGGTCACACGGCATGACTAACTGATGTACATATGGTCATTATGTGTGTGAAGTATCATCTTTTTTAACCGGAAATGACAAACAGTGCCATAAGTGCATCTATCTTTGTGTGATTTATCCACTTTCATGTCATTGTTATGTGTAGTTGAGTAGTTTTTTTCCAACTCTCCCCGACACTTAACTGTTATTAACTCAGTTCACCCTCCCATTAGAGCAAGAGACCTTCTGTCAGTTTCACACAACACATTATTAACACATCAAGATTCAGTTCTTCTTGGGCGCAAGCCTGGCTGCAAGAAAACTAACTAAAGCTAAGTCAATACTTTGTGATGCTGATAATGTGAGATCTCAAATTTTAAAATAAGACAGTTTTAAATAAAATAACATTAAATGTTAATGCAGGGGAATCCCCAGGTTTCATAGTGTGTTTGCTCCGTTTGAACTATTAGTGTTCCACTACCCTCTCTTAGAGACCATTGACAACTGTCAACTGCCACGGTTAAATCCATCTTCGTGACAAGACGTGTAGACCTCCGCTCTGTAAGCTGCTGAGGGAGTAATCCACTGTGGTGAACTGAATATGACTCTGTGGGAATGCTCCACTCTGCATGTAATTTATGCTGTTTACAGCTTTCCAGGAGGTCACCCTGGACATATATGTGCAAAGATAACACAGGACTAACTTGTTGAGTGTTTCTTATTTTGGGGTTAAAGCTAATAGGTTGTGGGAGAGTAAAACCACTTTTCCAGAGTTGGAGTGTCTTACGTAAGAGTTAAGAAGAGAGCAAAAGACTGGAGTAAAAGCTTTATGTCTATAGTGTGATTTTCACTTATGTTTTTGAGGTGTCAGGGTGGCTCAGATCAGATGGATACCATGTCCCCATGACGTCAGGAGGCTAATCCAAGTCATGACCTTTAGTTGGGGAGTCCCCTCTCCTCTCTCTTATCTATCAACAAAACTTTAAACATTAAGTAAAGCTATATTAAAATCCCTTCTGGTGTCTGTGACATTTCAAAACACATATTTTATCCTCCCAGTTAGTAAATGTAACAAAAACAAAACAGAGAAATAGAATAATCACTACTTTATTACACTGATTAATATACAAAAGTTAATCTGGTCTACAGAGGATACAGGGAAGCATGACTTACTGTAGGCACACAGTATAAAGGATGGCTGCAGATAAGTGGCAGTTTCAAAGGTGACTGTTACGCGGCATACATTTAGTCTTGTACTGATGTAGGAAAGTCATTCATGCATTATTCTTGCAGTATGAACTTTTAAGCCATGTCATACATTTGTTTAAAAACATTTTTTAAAAAGGCACTTGTGTGGCAACGAATATAGGACTTTAAAATCTCATCACAATGTTAGCATGTAGCCTGTAACAACGTCTTTGCTCAATATGTCTTTATCTCTTGTATGGGTGTTAATATACAGCCAGACTGCTTTAAAGAGTTTTATTTCTATTTCTATTTTAAAGAGTCTGCAGGTAAATTTGACATACTGTACATCTGTCCCACTAAGCAGCTCCTAATTCAGTTTCAACTTTCAATTTCAGCCAATCAGCTCATTGCATTTTAGAGGAAGCAATGCCACAATAATTGGCAATTTTTTGAAAGGAGTCTTTCCATTAAAAAAGAACGGTACATATTGGTAAAAATTGACTATAACTGCATTAAAAACAATGAACTGAACTCCATTATCACATCATACGTGATGTTAAAAATTGTACATTTTAAAATGACTTTTAATTTGTTCTTACTAACTTAAGCACAAATGTAGATATGTATTTTCTTTTAAGCTCTGGAAATGTAGAACCAGAAATACTGTTACATAAAAAACCATGTTGTGTTGAAGCCAACTTTCATGTCTATCTCAAAATATGATGTCCAGATGTCCTGTTACCTAAATATTGATTCCGAATTAATACTATTAAATGTGTGCAAAGGTGCGGTTATAAATTTCTCAAGTGGTCAAATCCAAGAACATTACTGCCAAACAAACAGCAGCAAAGAAATAAAATCATAGTTTACACAAATGGGCGAAGGACTATTTTCATTGTTACCCTTTTTACACTTTTATGCAAGGTTTATTCCGATAGTTATTTTAGAGTTTCGTTAATATACACAATACAACCCTTTTTGGAACTTTACCAGCTTCAGACAAGTTTAGAGTAAAATACATGCAGGTCTTTCCTCTTTTTAACATCATAAATGAAACCCCTTTTCAGTTAAAAAAACAAACCTGTCATATACAGTCATTCCCTGTAGTGAAATCTCAGACAACACATTTCAGCATGTAGAAAACATCTTCAACAAATCACCATGTAAACAATTATAGTACAGGTCACAGTGTTTCAACAGGGGGTGTCATACTGTAACTACAATTTAGGCCTCTAAGCTGTTCGTTCTGCAGCTTTACAGTTAAACCCTTATTCAGTTAATGTGCGTGAAAACACATGACGAAGTGGAATGTAAAGCCGCTGCGTTTGACCTCTAGAACGTTTGTCTGAGGTTGGATCTTGACAACCTCTCATTCAAAATATTCTAATTCAATTCTTTACAAGAGGGATACATACATGTACACAAAAGCGGTAGCCTTGTAAAAAAAAATGTGTGCCATTAAAGAGCCACAGTGCAATGGAACCTACAGAGCAGTTGGCTCTTGGAATAAGAAATATAGTTGCATTAATAGCCGAAACTCAACTTTAACAAGATGACTTGTTATTAATGTGTGCTGATTTTTAAAGTTACTATGGAAAATGGGATAAAACTGCCTCTTAGTAATGACCTGTGTACTACAACACAGAAATGCTGATGTAATTCAGACACAACACCACCTGAGGGGGACAAACTGAAGGCCTTCTGCTCCCAGACCTCAGCAGAGTTAAAACTGCTACAATTAAATGAAATAAATGTGCAATGACCCAAATAATACTGTTGTTTCATGTTGCAGTTGACCACAGGTGCAGGCTGACCTCTGTCTGTCCACTGTCCTGTCTTGTCCAGGAGTAAGACACTGTGTGCATTGTGGACTATGTGCTGCAGCGGTGGGATCCCTGCTGCTGAAGGATGTAATCTCATCAGCTGCTGCTGATACTAGCAGCATCTCCTGGCGGACGGAGCAGGCTGCCGGGTCAATTTAAAGGAGTCGTTGCTCTCCACCTCAGTATTCTCCAGGGGTGGAATCTGTTTACCTAAACACACACAGTACAGGGTCATTTACAGAGCTGTCATGATGGCAGATTGAACTATTTTTAACATATTAGGAGTTGTATTATTACCTTTGCAATGCATAAACCAGCACTACTAGAAGCCATAAAGCTTAACAAGAAATGTCCAAACATAAATCAGTTTAAAAAGAGGTATAAAGAGATGATATTCACAAGGTACAAGAATGAAGAAGGTGTTTGACTGTCTCTTTATTTATTCATTTATTTATTTATTACCATCAGTTTTGTGTATGTGTGAGTATATATACATAGTTTGACAAAGCAAAACATACCTGTCATGATTGGATAAGGATATGAAGATAAGATTTTTTTTAATAAGGTATCTATCTATCTATCTATCTATCTATCTATACATATATATATATATATGTAAGTATTTTTGCAATTATTTCATATTTTGCTATAATACAAATATTATTAGTAATTAATTTAATATATTAGAATAGGTCTAGAAGAAATAATTATTGTACAGCTTTATACTGATGAGGAGCTACTTAATTGACTATTATTAATTTATGGAGGAGGGGTGGGAAAAAATAAGGTTGTACTTCCTCCCACTTCTTTTTGGACATGTAAATCAGATCTTTATATATTGTTTTCAGTTTTCATGCTTCTTTTAGTAATCTGTTTTTTATGTCTGTCTACTACTGTATGATTATTTGTTTATTTGCTACTTACATGTTTGAAATAAACTGCTACATACTAACTAACATGATATATTTGCTGGCCAAAACATAATGCCAGGGCTACTGCTTTTCATAAAATAATACATAATGTAAAACCAAAATATGCCAATTTCAAAAGACACATACTTCTAAAATGTTATTAACTGATAAAAATCATTTTAGTTCAGTAAAAATATATAATGGAATCTGGTAAAAACATACTTACAACTTACAAAGTTGAAGAAATAAAAGCACATGATTGCTGCATCTGAAACGGCATACTATAAACTACATACTCAACAAGTGTGCTATAGTTCAACATAAGTTGGTGTGAAAACAGTATTCTTTGGAGGCACTAAGCTGTAATTATCACTTCCTTAGAGCCCTCTTGCCAGTTGGAGATGTGCAACCATGGTAACCTGTGCCAACCTAGGGATTACTCTCAATTTAACAACAATAATAATAATAAAATATTATGAGTAGCAAAGTGAAATCTTATACTTAGAATAAAAATATATTGATGTTACAGAACTGTCTTGATTGCTGTCCGCCATTGTCTGTTATAAATGTTGTTGTCATATTGCATTGTGGGATATTTATACTAGTGTAGTGTCTGGTGTTTGCATACTGCAATATTTCACCAGAAATAGTTTGCAATTCACATACTACTGTCCTCATGCTTCAGACATACTAAAAAAAATCTCACATACTGTTTAAGTGTGCAGCATTTCGGACGCACCCAAAATAAAGCACATTGACAAAAATGCAAAAAACCCTCTGTAACCTGAACAGTTAATCAGTCATATTTGATTTGTAACTGAAAGAATTAATGATTTTTCCACATGTCATTCCATTTAAGTCATCCATCCCAAAAGACATTACATGGTGCACAATAAAATGAGAAATAAGTAATATCTTGCAGCATTACTAAAAGGCTTCTCTAAACTCAACAGTACATATCTTCCTCTTTACTGCTAACTCCCAAAATAATACAGACACACAAGCCACAGACACATAGAGTAAAGACAGACAAGAAACCTACTGATTTTCTGAAAGAGCTCCTCAACATTGACAGCATTTCTGGCACTAGTCTCGATGAAAATAGCTGCAATTGATTCAGCAAACTCCTTAGCTTCCTTCATAGGAACTTCCCTGAGAAGAAGAAGAGAAGAACATTTAAGTAGGTGTGGAGCACGTTCACAGTTAACAAGGGTTAACTAGTTTGCTTTGGAAGAGAGCTGGAGGAGATTTTTATGATGAATATGAAACTCTACCAAAATGGTGCATCATGAAGATTCTTGAAACAAACTTTATATTATCACCATAATGCTGATGCGAAGCGATTTCTTTACAGCTCTGGCAGTCTAAGAAAAGAAGCCTTTGCTCACCTGATGTCTCCTAAATCATTCTTGTTCCCTGCTATGGCTACAACAATGTCCTCTGGACCGTGTTCTTTCAGCTCCTTCACCCACTTCTTCAGCGTCTGGAAGGAGTCCTGAACAACAAGAGCACATCATGGTCAACACTGGGATAGGTTCTTTATGAGAGCATGCCCAACTGCTTTTACAACGTGTGTCACATATTCATCGCATTAGATGATGTTTTTCAGATAGTTTCCATGAACCGAGCAGGAAAGAATGACATCTGTAAGTCATGGAATCGAGGCATCCCAGAGTGATGGAAAAGTCATTGAGTTTTACATCAGGCTCATAGTGTGAAACCGGCTGCTTCTGTTACACACATTTAATACACTAGGGAGTTACTGAACACAGCAGCAGCTCTAATAGTACGTTTATAGTTGAAGGGCAGTGCTCGAGTGCTTCAATATTTAAGTTAGGTGAGGCAAAAAGGATTGTTAGTTAAAGGGATTTAGTCCACTAGTCTGGGGATGACAGCACCCAACCCAAGTTTAATATCCTGTCATCCCTTTGATTTAATGATTAAACAATTAGCCCCCATTTTCCACCTTATCTTTAACTTGTCACTAAACCAACAGAGGGTGCCAACGAGTTGGAAGCAGTCCATAGTATCCCAGTGGCCCAGTGGATGCACCAATCCGATATCGAATATCGGCCCCGATATCATCAAAATAGATGGATCGGGTATTGGAAAATGCAACCTATATCTGAGGTGATCCTTTCCCTTTAAATCAATTGCGACGCAAGCTACGTCATACGCAGAGTTGGGTATAACGTGTTACAAAGTAACGCGTTAGAGTACTTTGATTACTTTTTGCAGTAACGAGTAACCTAACGCGTTAGTTTGCTGTTTGAGTAATCAAGTACATTTTCAAACAAGACATCAGTTACTTCCGTTACTTTTAAAACGCTGGTCCTTCAGCTCCGAAACAGCAACGGCTGTGGTTTGGTTCTAGTAACGGAGATGACGTTAAATCTATCAGTCTGAAAGAAGCCACGGAGCTTGTGGCTCGCTACGTGGTCGGAGAAATGCTGCCGTTGTCTACGGTGGAGTCTAAATAGGTGGAGTAGGACTCACTGACAGACATATTTCAGACTCAGGACTTGCATTATGCCTGGTACATGCTACACGCTGGTACTCACCAATTATCCCCGGTCATTTTTCACAGCGTGTGTGATGACATCGGGTTATTCTTGTCCTATTTTTATTACTTTCACTATTATTTGAGTCACTGTGTCTGTTCATGTGCCAGCCGACATGTTATTCTAGTCACCTAAAAGCATCAGCAGATGGCAGGAGCTACATTTGAAGCACCATACGTAAACTATCAAGCTACTGTATCTTCCACAGGAAGTTCTGACAAATGTTTAAGAATAAAAGCCTATTTAGAAAATGGAGGGATTCTCTCAGCCGAGATTATAAGGGGCTTTTAATTTGAAACAAGTGTTGAGTTTGAAATGACGGTGCGATATGTTAACTTTACAAAGACAACGGAGCGGATAAAAAGTAAATATATAAACACACAGAGGGATTAATAAATAACGGACCGTCTATAATGTAGTTTGTTTCAAATGAAGCTGGGAGCCTCTGCAGTTGTGGTGAGTAAAAGCCCCGCCGCTATTTGTTAATGTTATTACTTTATGTCCGACCGTGAGGATGTACCATTGTTTGCTAGCTTGATGCTAATGACAGTAACGTTAACTCAGCGGGTTGACAAAGTGCCTCTGCTGTTTCACACCATCATTTCCCCCTTTTACTCTGTGTGGTAACATCCCTAGAGGAAATATTAAAAACGCTGGGGTGTTGTTGTCATACAGTTGTCTACGGCAGCAGATCGTTGTGTGTTTCTACTGGTCAAAGTGACGGCTGTGATGGGAGAACTGGATCTCAGTGAAGGGCAAGTGGTCCATTGCCCAATAGGAAATATAGAATACTCAAAAGTACTTTAAAAGTGCATGAGTTACTTTTCTCAGGGAGTAACGTTGGAAGTACTTTTAAAGTAATTGAGTTACTTTACTCAGGGAGTAAAGCAGTAAAGTAACTGGTTACTTTTTTAAAAAGTAACGCAGTAACGTACTTTGATTACTTTTAAAGTAACCCTTACCCAAAGGAGAGAATCTGCTGCGGGGAGGCATTTCACACTATTTCAACTGCTATTGCACAATTGTTTATTTTTGTTAAAAATAAATAGATCATCATTGCATTAATCTGTTCCATCTTGTTTCATTTTATTTTAGGAAAGAACTGTGTAGTCATCAATGCCTGATGCCTCTAGTCTTTTCTGTTCTACATGTAAAGGTATATAGCTTTTTAGGTCAACCATGGTATCGGATCGGTATCGGTTATCGGGTATCGGTCGATACTCCAAGCCACAGCATCGGGATCGGTATCGAAACTGAAAAAGCTGGATCTGTGCATCTCTAGCTGGCACAACAACAGATTCAGTTTTAAACTTTGCTGACGACTCTAATAGTTAGTCTCCTCCATGCCAATGAAAACAGCCATGGACCTGTAGTTGATGCATTTGTAGAGTGGTGTGACAATGCATTTCTTCAACTAAATGTACAAAAAAAACTTAGAACATGTATTGATTTTAGGCCTAAACTGTCAACTTCTCTTAAAACCATCATCAAAGGACAGGCGGTTGACTCTGTAGAAAACTATAAATATATCTTGGGACTGTAGTGGATAACAAGATGAATTTTAATTGTCACACTGAGGCATTGTGCAAAAAAGGCCTGCAGCGTCTTTCTTGCCTCAGGAAACTTTCACATTGACAAGTCTCTTATGATCCTAATTTACAGAAGTTATATTGAGTCTGTTTTGACCTTCTCTCTTTGTCTGCTGGTTTGGCAATCTCAACATCAGGTCCAAAAATGAATTGGATGAAAGTAGCAAAGTGAAAACAAGTAGCAAGATCTTGGGAGTTCAGCAGAGTACATTATGTGTCCTGTTTCATAAACAGAAAGGATGGAAGGCTAAAACCATCCTTTCTCTGAGTTATAGTTTTTGCCTTCTGCCTCTCGGCTCAGGATTTCCTGTTGAGAGTAACAGACAGACGCACTCCGTCATACCTACTGCCATTTCTCTTTTGAATGCAAGGCAATGGAAGAGTCAGACTTTGGCTGGTTGTTATTCTTGTTATGATCATGGTATGAGTCACGGTGATGATGTTGTTAATGTTGATACTGATGGTTGTTGTTCCCCAACCTCCCCCAGTTGTTGAGTATTACCTCTTATGTAATCTCTCGAGTCTTTTTATGTGTTTTTTATTTGCCGTGCAACTAACTGTCCTCCAGGGACAAAATAAAGTTGAAGTTGATCATGAGTGTCGAGTTATTCTTACCAGTTTAGTTATGTCATAGACAATGACAGCAGCAGCCGATCCTCTGTAGTACATAGGGGCTAATGAGTGAAACTAAAAGAGACAACAATCAATATATCAAATCAAGCACAGTTACAAAGAAATGTCACCTAAAGTTATAAACATGACTTCAAAAAAAGTCCATGATCATTTAGCTCTCAGTGTTTCTGAACTGTTTATTTAGTTGGTGAGAACTGAACACAATCTTAAATCTGGGTTGTAACATTAAAAATACTATGTTAACCCATAAAAGAGTAACACAATATACAGTAGTGTGAGTAGACTGTGTCCATATTCTTATTAAAAAAAAGTTGCTTCTTTAGAAGTTTCAGCTCCTCATAGTTCACTATGAAAGTTGCTCCAGCGTTCAGAGGAATGCTCTTATAGAGAAGTGTTTACAGCCTCCACATGAAACTCACACATTCTATTGTATTTGACATTACATCAAAATCCAATATGTGTATCCTTTAAGCTGTAGTTAGTAACTTTTATTAAAAAAAAATAATTAAAAATTGCCATATTTGCTCAAACTGTCACTGTATTCACGCAGCATGAAATGAGACAGATAATATTCTATTGCCTTGCAGTGCTTCAAATGGCCTTACTGCATGTGAACAAAAACAACCAAGCAGAGCTGAGGAGTCTTTAAAGCAGCTGTCAATCTTGTCTTGGACACTCCTTTCTAAAGTGTGTTTAACACACCGGCGAAAACGGCCGGCAACAAAGCAACGCCTCTTGCATTTTTGAAAAGGACACGCCTTCTCAGAAATGTGCGCTCCCCCTTTTCTCGTCCGCAAGGAAACAAACACACAGAGAGCTTGAAAATGGATGCCGAGAGATTATACTCCGTTTTATCAAACGTGTGCTCATCCGTGAATAAAATATTTTTTCCAGCGGATGTCTTAGTTACAACATTATTGAG
>NC_065526.1:25630671-25702552 GCF_006386435.1 Epinephelus moara
TTATTTTATTCTGCTTTATGTTTATATTGTACCGCGTTATAATAAACTTTATTCCAGACTCAAGTCCATATAAGATACATACAAAAACACAGACAATGTGTGATTTTGTTGTTGTTTGTTTTTTTATTTTATTTTTGCCAGTGCCATACAGCAACAATGCTTGGGGATGTGGTCTTTTACAAATTTGAAAATACTGTAAGAATATCACTTTTATAGAATTGGCTTCTTTATTTTATAATATATGATTAATGTCTACATCAACAGATGTTAATCATAGAATCGTAACAAATCGTATTGTTCCTACACTGTATAGAATCGTATCGAATCGTTCTGTATTAAAAATATATCGTTTTTGAATCGTATCGTAACCCGTGTATCTAGATACATATCGAATCGTCTATCACAGAGAGATTCCCAACCCTAATATATATATATATATATATATATATATAGCTAAAACCACGGCTGGTTTTCTACCCGGAAATTTGTAAACAACAGGGCGATTCCCTCTATACAGATGAGTCATGGCCTTGTAAAAGATTATGTTTGTTTCTTTTAGTTGGCGAGAATGTGTCGCCGCAAACGCGACAAACATCCACTAACTTTGACAGCGTTTTCTGCGAGCGCGGCTGAGCCATTTTGTACCGCTACACGTGTTTCTAGTGGGACCATGTTTACAAGCACAAGAGTTCAGCGAGCCACCGAAGGACCGCCCTGCAAATTTACTATTGGTTCTGCAACGTAGAGAGTTTTTTTAAACTCTGAAATTGTATCCGCCCATCTAAACACAAAATCAGGGAGAAAGTCATCAGTCTTTAGTTAAGCAAAGCGTCTAAAGACTGACTTGTGAGTCTACACTAAAATATGTTCCTGAAAACATTTGAGGCAAGAAATAGACAATGCAGTAACAGAATCTTGATTCGTATTGGATCAGTGTTGCATAGTTACTGACGGTCTGACCGCAGTTCACAAAGTGATTGACATGATTGACAGCTATGTTAGAGATTCCTTGGCTCTAATTGGTTGTTGTTGGTGTGCCACAGTTGATTCTAGCAAATACTATTAGAGGCTCTGGGAAGACGAGAGGGGACATTAATATTTTCAGACTCTGTCACATGTACTTCTTTCAGAATATAATGACAGTTTCAGCAAATATGACAGAAAGTTATTTTCATAACTGTAGCTTTAAGGCCTTAACAAACATGTTGAAAGCATTTCCATCTCCAAGACACATCCAAATCTTTATTGTAATGTTCCAAAAACTGGGTTGTTTACATGTACTTTTCTCCTCTTTTCTTTCACAGCACATCACTACCAGTGACTGCAATCAGTACAAATGTGTATCACATCATCCTTGTGCTTGTGGCAATACAAACAATAAGGCCCACTCATCAAAACACAGCTCTAAAGCACCACTAGTGGTAAGAAATGTCACTGTGTCTTTATAGTGCATGCAACTAGTGGTCATGATAACAACATTGTAGTCATTTAAGTGCGGTGACATGATTTCCTCAAATAAACACCTTTAAACTTTGTTCTTAGTGCTTTGTTCAGATTTTTAACTGTATGTATGCTGTTTATCAAACAGATCACACAGATAGTTTCAAGTGATAAGTTTAATATTAGTCCCACAAATAAAGACAACTTTAAACCCTGGTAACAGAAGTTCCAAGATATCATTTTCACACAAAAGCAGGAAATACGTGCACTAGTTTTTCCATGCTGTAAGCATGTCTGGGCAAGCTTTAACTACCCTCACCACCCCCGTCCAAATAATGAATCACTGTGATGATACCACTGCCTTGTGACCTTTGAACCCCATGTGAATCATCTTATCTCATGCCTAATAATAACTCTATGTCATGAGGACTGCTAACAGTGAAATTACTGTGTCACTGCTAGCTTCCTGTATAATGTGACGGGAAATTAACTTAACTTACAGTCATGTGTAATAATAATAAGTAAAGCAGTCATTTATGACGTGATTGCACTCACCCTTTCCTGTCCGGCTGTATCCCAGATCAGAAATTTGTGTAGTTCATTTCCAGATGGCACTGTTTTGGTTAGGAATGATGCTCTGTGGGGGATAAAGAGCATTTCACAATAATGCTTCAGAGCATGTTCCTTAAAATGCAACGGAAGCAAATCAGTCAAGTCATCAGTGGAAACAAAGAACACACAGAATAAAGATGGTCGACACTGAACCCACTTTGCCTGAGAGCACTAATGTAGTGTTGCGTCAGAGGCGTACAGACCAACCATCAGATAAGACAGAGCCAACACAAAAACAAACATTTGTTTCGATATGGCTAAAGTGATATATTTTTTTTAAATCCACTTTTTAAACCTTTTTATCTCAGCCTAATGTTGCCTTCTGCATGTCCCAATTCCAGATCTCACCAGTCTCATGACTTCTAAACTGTACATTATTTCCTTAGTGTGTTTAAGCTTGGCATTTGTCTGGCTTACTTTATATTCTTTTGTCTGCTATTTGTGACCTGACCCACCTTTCAAAGAATATGCATTAACCATCACTTTGTTAGGGACCGGGGCATATTCTATTTTGTCTTACGTAAAATGAGGTAGCCAGTTTCTCTTATGTCTGACTTAACATTGTCCCCTCCGTAAATTTAACCATTTAGCTTAAAAAAAACGTTCTTGATACTGAGGTATTTTTCAGCGTCCTATGATTAGTTATACTGGTGCAAATATATGAACTGACTTAACCTTTATGTGATAGATATGACTTAAAAGTTTTATTTTTTGTATAAATGTCACGTGACATCTCACCTGGTCACACTAAACAAGGGTGTTGTCAATTCAGACTTTGGTCTTAGTTTGATATCAGTTTTGGGACTATAAAGATGGCTGAAGCTTATAAACACATAACACCTGGTGTCTCTATTGTTTGATTGAGTTGTTTCCTGTTGTAACACTGTCTTTTGTGATATGTAGGCTACTGCGGTGCTCTTACCCTATTGTGGGACTTATGTTGTGGTCAAAATGGTCCTGAACGAATCGGCAAACTATGCTGGATTTTCCAACTCCAGTGTCCTGAAAACACAGGGTGACAGCATCAATAACAGCACATCGGTCAGAGCACTCCTGACACACACACACACACACACACACACACACACACACACACACACACGCACACACATTTGTCACTGTGCTACTAACATGTCACAGCCTTGCAGTGTCACTATTTGTCACCCAATTGATTGGGCAACTGTTTGGTCACATGCCCACTCCATCAGATAGTTTACTGTCAGTGCACAGATTCTACAACTAGCTCTGACTGTAAAGTCAATATTATTTGTGTAAAACAACACAATGCATCTCCCAGTTCCCTAACACATTAACATGAAAACTTAGAGACATATGGGCCTTTTTGGCTGCATTTTATCTATGCTTCATGGAGTTTTTGTTGATGCAGGCACGATGACAGCTCTTATTTTAGCTTCACACAGCTGCAGTATGAAGAAAACCTGCTACATATAAGCACAGGGGTAACAAAAGATTGGTAAGGGCTGTCTGAGGAATGTTTGCTGAGCATGTCAGTTTCTGTGGCAGACTGCACAGGCCTGGTAAACCTCCATGTAGCTTCAATTCATTAATAAACTACCACTTTGCAGACTAAACATATGTGGACATCCCCGACGGCGTGTATGAAGAGGGACTGCTGTTTTGCTAACGCAGCAGGAAATCCTAACTAACGCCTTACTTGTAGCGGTTTGTCTTATGATGACGTAATCGGTGATAAACTGTCACATCCGTCAAAAATTAAGACAGAAACACGCAAAAAACGACAGATAATCGATGTAAATATAAAAAAAACAGACGTACACGATGAGAAAACAAATGTAATATGGCTGCTGCGCCCACCGGCCGTTCAGTTATTGGTTTTTAGGCAACCAGCTCAACATTTTCAAGTTTCTGACGAAGAGCAACACGATAAAGTAAAGACCGTTATAAACCAACCCAAGTATTAATGTCAGTTATTGAAGCTAACGTCTGTTACTGTGTTGTTACCGTCAAAATGTTGTCCATTAGTTAACGTTAGACTCGCAGCAGGAATACAGAAGGAATTTTCCCCCAAAGTGGATCAACAAAAACATCTGACACTTACCCCTAAAAGGCAAACTTTGAGCTCCCTTATGGCCATGGTGAGTTGTGGAAGTTTTTTTAAATCATTATTTGTCAGTGTTCACTCAGTGTCTTTGTCTCGTCATGCTTAAAAACTCAGATTTTTTTTTTCCTCTTCTTGGGTAAAAAGAGAAACCCAGCCCCTGAGACAGACAGACTGACCAGCTATCCTACCGTCGAGTCAATTTTAAGGAGTGATACGTTGAACTTCCGGTGGGGATTTTCAAAATAAGACATGCACAGTCCAGTATTCTCCATATTGTAGATTTCCTTCCGACACGAAGGGGAAAAAAATCAATAGTAAATATAATTATAATCATAAATAAAGACAAAGTGTCATAAATATTACTACCACTTCTAGTATTACAGTGTACCGCAGTTTGGTTTGTCCAAGTGGTGTTTCCGTACCCCAGCAGAGGTTATGCTCGACTGCTGTTGGTAGGTACAGTTAATTTGAAACACTTGTGGGCCAGTGCCGTAGAATATAACAAGAAAGTTATCAAAAGTTGTTCATTTACAAAATGTAGACACAAGTCATTCCTTAAATGTATATGTCCTGTGGGCTTCACGGTTTTACACCACACTTGTGTAAGTTGCATAATAATGACAATAAAGTGTCATAAAAAACAAACATTCCAGTGAAATAACAATAGGCAAAACATATTTGATTAGAGGGGGACTTTAAAGGAATAATCATAACTATAATCTTTATGGACAGAGACGTGTTTCAGTGGGGAAGTTCTGAAACAAGGAAATATGGATGTACACACCCATAAATAATTTAGTTTCCACTTGGGTATCATAATTTCATAATAAATAAACTCCAGACCAAGGTTACCCTGCCTGCTGAACATATACCAGAGATATTATCTCTGATATAACTGTCAAAATGTCCAAAAATGTAAAGTACGTTTTATTTTGAAACCATTTTTTGCTCATTTCCTGTCTCTTTCTGCCTGTTTCTTTCTACTTGTTAGAGCTCCGTTCCAAATCGGAAACCAGTAAAAGCAGTGACAAAAACTCGGGTGGTTCCACTATCTCTTTAGATACCAAAGCCTTGATTCTGGATCCAAACACAACAATGACATGCTTCACTTCCTCAAAATGGATGCAGAGGTTTTATCTGGATCCTCATTAGGCTGGGAGAGGGAAAAGTATTCCGAGAATGTGTAATGGAAAATAGGAATCACTGAATATGGACTGCATGTCCAGCAGACATAGTTGAGTAAAAAGGTCAACATCAGGCTTTGTGTCAGAGAAAGAGACAGAGATACGAATAAATTATTCAGATCGACACTTTATTCTTCACAGCATTATTTTGTCTGCAACGATAAGCTACAAAAAGCTTAGAACAATATGAAAATAACCTCATGAGAAGCTTCTGAGCCCAATCTAGCATTTATCTGTTTCAGTCACAGGATTAATAACACGTTGAATCATAAATCCAGATGAGATTGCTTTGATTTGCCCGTGACCAAAGCAGGGGCAGTCACACTAGCATCCTCCGTACAGGTCATTAATAATAAAAAAAAAGAACGTGATAAAACATAAGAGCTGAAAATACAGTATGTTTGCAATTTTACAATGATATACACAAACGGTAAGTAAGTCAGGCCGTGCCTTTGCTTTAAATATCACTGAAGGTATGACAGTACTTTGCAATAGTCATGAATCAGTTGTGAAATGAAATGATTGACTTGTAACTTTGTTTTTTTTACTCACTTCCAACTGATGCCATGAACAACTCCACACATCATGAGTTAAAAAACACAATCAAATACACAACAGAACTTAATAAGCCTCCTGCGTGTCTCTGCGTTTAGCGACAATAATCATCACTACAGATTAGCTGTTCCATCGCAAAACTGGACAATTGTCATTTTCCACATTTCCTTGTTTGTGCAAGAGAGGCAGAGACGACAGAGACGATGATTGCACTACAGAGCAGAGAGTGTAACAACGCTGCCTCCAGCTGTTTGTCTACATTTTTCCAGTGATGAATATGCTTTTGTTGCGTATTTGTTTGCCGTTCGTGTTTCCGTCCACTGGTCAGTTGCAAAGTACAACGCCATTGTGTTTATGTGCATCTGCTGTTCAAAAGAAAGCATCTACAATATATTTATATTCATATATTACTAAAAAGCTGTAACTTAAAATCAATGTATTTCTCAAATATTCATCCGTATTCTTCAGAATACTACTTAAATATATAACATATAGATAGACCAATCATAAATTCTTCATTATTCAAAGAGCTTTTGTATTAGTGGTTCTCTGGGGAAACGTGTCCAGTCTGGCATCTTCGGTTATGGCACAGTGGTCTCTATCCTAACATGTCCAATTTGCATTTAGGTGAGGGACATAGTGAGATACAGGGACTGAGATTATGTCTAGTATATGTTCATTTCTTGAGACCTTACCAGCAAAAAATAATCTCTGTCATACACTGGCAAGGCGCCTGACTTTTTTTTTTTTTTTAACTCTCTTCCATCCCACTACCTGCTTTATGATCCCTTCATTTCTCCTTTCCCCCCTTCTTCCTTCATACAGGCTTGGCACTGTGGATTTGATAATATGGTCCACCTGGTCTCTCACAGTAATAGCCAGTTGTCCGCTACTATGTTTTTAGCATTTTGTGTTTTGCATGGAAAAATAGGAAACAAGGTGATTTCTGCTACAGAGTCAAAGACAAAGACAGTATGACAGATTTTTCCATGGCTGCCGCTCGGTGGACACAATTACCTCATGAACTCATGGATCCAGCAACGTTTAATCTCCAGTGGATAACAAGTGACACTACAGGACAACTGACCAGCGGTAGAGACGTACAGCAGCACAGGGCCACCAAACACGTCGCTGAGATGACATCTCACATGTTGGTGTCCCTCCTGTCTTTGTTTGGTGAGGGCTTCGAAGGATCCTTAGCTGCCTTGCCGTTGGCCGAGGCGGCGGCGTCCACACCGACGACCACCGCGGCAACGGAGCGCTTGGTTTGCTCCTCAGTGCGGGGCTCTGGGCTCGGCTGTGTGGGCGGGGCCTGCTCGGCCGGCGGCTGGACGGTCAGTTCCTGCTGCAGTTTGTGGCTCTGCAGGAGGCGGAGCTGGACGCGGAGCTCCAAGATGGCTTCCTGCTCCTCGTGGATGGCCTGGTTCAGGTGGGTGTTTTTGTTCTACGGGGCAGTGACACACAGACAGTGCTTAAGAAACCAACTGATTAATCTCTGGCAACAATCAGAGAGAAAATATCTACTCTATATTGCTTGTGTCCATGCTCAAAAAACATCCTCTGAGAAAAAAACTATTCAATCAATATTCGAAAATGTACTTTCGGACTTTCAGAACTCCACAAACGTCACTTAAACCTTCAGCTCAAAAACGGACAGCCAGTGTGTGCTGCACGTTCTCTCACCTCCAGTTCCTCGTTTTGCTTCTGCAGGTCTTCCAGAATCATCTGCAGCTCTTCCTCATCTTCACTCTCACTTTCACTGTCCGATGAATATTCCTCTGTCTCACTGCGGCCCTGCTGTCGACTGAGGAGCACAATGCTGGGTTATGGTTGAGTACAGGTAATGATATTTCTATATCATATTACAACATATTTACTAACAAATTTTCGTCTTCTCTTACCTCTGTATGTCTGCGATCTCAGCTCGCAGCCTCTCGATTTCCTCCTTCTCAGTAGCAATCTGTCTACGAAGCACCTGCTCGAGAGAGATCAGC
Source organism: Epinephelus moara (assembly GCF_006386435.1). Classification (NCBI taxonomy): domain Eukaryota; kingdom Metazoa; phylum Chordata; class Actinopteri; order Perciformes; family Serranidae; genus Epinephelus; species Epinephelus moara. Next base: position 25,638,540 of record NC_065526.1, read on the forward strand.
TCCTCCTGCTCTGTCAGGATCTCATTTTCCTGATTATCGAGAGGACGTGGGGAGAAACACAAAATTATTCCATCTGAGGTTGGCATACATGGAGCTATGTAAGAGTAAAACAGTTTTAGGTTTTCAGATAGGGCCTGTGAATTGGGTTGCTCTGAGCACATCCTTTATAAATGTGTCTGAATGTCTCACCTGTGCTAAGAGGAGGTTGATGACTTCCTCTTCATTCTCAGTCATTTCTTCTTTTGACACATCTTCCTTTGAGAGGCTTGCTATCTCCTGGGCTATCTTACTCTCACACTCCTGAAAAGCAGAAGGAGGAAAGATACATGAATAATGCCCAGTGAACACTGTAATGTTAATCTTTGTTTAGAGGTATATCAGACATCGCTGATTCACGTGTATGGTCATCATTTTAGAGGCAGTAGTTTGTGGTGTTGCTGCACTGGATGTTCTTGCCCTTATTACAAAAAAAAAGCAGACATAGTATCCAGAAACAACTTGCCTGACGTTTGGCCTCCCTCAGTTTGCGTTTCAGAGCAGTCAGGATCCTCTGAACCTCCCAGAGTCGCTCCTCTTTAGATAAGTCCTTCACCCCCGCCTGAAGGTCCCTGTGCAGGCAGTTCAGCAGGAACTCCTGAAACACAGACGCATTTTTATTTAGTTGACACTCCACAATGACTTCAAATGGGTGTGATAGTTTAACAAGTTTTAGTTCTGCAATTACAGCCAACAGTGGCAAACTTAACTTGTGATCTTCGAATGATGATTATTAAAAACAAAAGAAACAAACAAACAAGAAACATTTCACCAGGAAGACATTTAGGAGCCACGTAAGGTTATTTCTTTACACTGACTTTCACAAAGATGCTAACGTGATGTTGAACGTGTCTGCACCAGCCTAAGTTTCTCCAGTGTTTGTTTATTTTGCAACGAGATGCATGCACTGGCATATAAATTAAATGGCATGAACTTCAAGTACATGGTGACAAAACACCAAGTCCTGGCACACTGAGTAACAGAGGCAAAGATAAAGATGTGCACTGCTGACAAAGACAATGTAATATAAACAGAAGCAGCTTACTCTGCTAAATTCCTGCTGCGTTACTGTGCATCTACTGTGTAACACTTTAATCCCTATTTAAAGAGACAATTTATCATCTGCCTACTTAAAAACAAGATATGTAAATATTTGAGTGAGCTTAGGAAGAGCAGTATACACAATTAAGTAATTTGATTGAGAATTCTTCAGCAAGAAATGGATCAGGGCTGCAGCTAGCAAGTGTTTTATGTTATCTGTCAATCTGTAAAAAGTTTTAGGATAACTGAAGTGAAATAAAATGTTCATTATAAGTTCTCTGAGCACAAAGTGATGTTTTCAAATAGCTTGTTAAACAGTCTAAATACAAAGACATTCAATTTAAAATTGTATGAAAAGAGAAAAGCAGGAATCCTCATATTTTAGAGGCCGCGAATGGCAAATATTGACTTAAAAAATTAAACAAAATTTAAGATGTTGCTATTTAAAGGAATAACTTAAAGATAAATGCAAGAAAGGTATGAGTAAGAATACATTTAAATATTAGCTGAAGAATATATTGCACAAGCTAGCTCAGTACAAACACTGGAAACAGGGTAAACTGTCTGTTTCTAACAGTAGTCTGGCTCTGCCCAAAGGTAAAAAAAAAAAAAGTTGTACTACCAGCACCTCTACACCTCGCTAATTAACATGTTATCTGGTTTATATAATCCATTTAAATACCAAAAACAGCTTGTCGGAGTGCTAGACTATTTCCTATCTTGTCATGAGCTCCAGCTTCAAATTGAACAGACAGACATGAGAGTGGTGTCTCTCTCGGAATGAGCATTTTTTCCTCCCTCCATGTCAAACTATTTCTTGATCAATTCTGTCAATAAATGAATCGACTACAATAAACATATTGGCTGCAGCAGGACTGAACCCACCTGTCGTCGGATCTCCTCCTTGATGCTCTCTTGGGTCTCAGGCAGTGCCGGCATCGTTGCCATGTTGGACCAGCGGAGTGGCCGCACCACTGGCTTCAACACTACGTCTCCAAACAGCTCCCTCACATGTGTGAAGAACATGTAAAGGACACGATTCCCGATCTGAAAACAAGATAAACAAATCAGTAAACCCAAAGCACACAGCTTCAGAGCTCTGCACCAGCTGCATCTGGTCTTGTGGTGTGTGTGAGATATGTATTTGTATTATGTGTGTTAGACTGTAATATATAACCCAGTTGTCTCTGTGCCTCGTTCTCCATAACACAAATTCCCGCATATTTACTTAGCCTGATTAAACGGACCCTGGTCTCCACTCATTAATTGAGAGAAGTGTTTATTTAACAGTGTTGTGGCTCCTGCTGCTGTTGGTTCAGAATAAGTGGAGCAGCCACAGAGACGTGCCCTACGGGAATAAATTAGTTTCACTAAACTAGGCCAGGGTTTTAGAGACGAACTGACTGTTTGATCCAATAAAAAACCCACTTGGTTTGTTGCTAAGGGGAGGTTTCTTATCTTTGAGGTACACTTGAGCCTGAGCCCATTTTTGTATTTGATGTTTAATTCGCCTGCTCTCTGCAACATTTTGACATTTTCCCCCCTTTTCCTTCCTTCGTTATCTTTTTCCATTAATCTCCATTTACTCAGCTTGATCTGTGCTTCCTCTCTGACCTGTATGGTTGGGTTGAGGACGATGGAGATGTTCTGAATATTCATCTTGGTGTCCGCCTCCCTGGCAATGACATGGTCCATGTGCGTGATGAGCCAGGAGAGGAGAAGTCGACTTTCTGGCGACACCTCGGCCAGCAGCCTCTGGAACTCCGTCATCTTCTCGGCCTCAACCTGCCGACCACAGGCGTCCTCGAAGCGCTGGGCCAGCTCCCGGCCCAACAGATTATCTGGCAGCTCGCGCAGGTACTGCTTCAGTAGGCTGGCAACCGTGTGGGGGTCATACTCCTCCAGGCAGGGGCACTCCTCACGGTCATATGCTGCTTTCAATTCATCCACCTTGGACTTCATACCTGAGAGAAAGGGAATTTGATGTGAGTATCAATCAGACATACAAATACTAAGATACTAGTTATACCTTTTTCTGCAATAAGACTTTTTTCACAAGGCAAAAAATCAACTTCCTCTGAAAGTTTCTATACCTGACACCCGGTAGATGCCTTCACATTTCATGCCATAACTTTCAATGTAGTCCACACACTCTCTGAAGATGGCTGGCAGCTGGATACCATCATACAGAGCTGTCCTCTTGACAGCTTCAGTCAGAGGTGCTCCAAAGATGGGCCTAAATGTGGGGATCTCCACTGGGACTGGCTCTGCCTCTGTTGTTGGTTTCTTCTTCTTCTTCTTCTCCTTCCATTGTTTCACCACATCTGCAGCTGTCAGGTCTTTAGATTTCTTATCCTTGGCCTTGTCCTCCTTGGGGCCCTTCTCCTTCACCTTGAAGTCCTTCTCCTTCTTCTTGGAGAAGCTGGGCTTCTTGAACACATGGATTCCCTTGGAGCGCTTCATCTTAGACGGGCTCTCTGCTTCGTCTGCTGAACTGTCCTCCTGGAAGGCAGCGTAACCCTCCGCTGCGAAAGTAAAGAAAGAGTAGGAAGAGGCAAATATAGGGTTAGATCTGAGGGGCGAAACACCTCTGTTTTGTTATCCTCCGCCTTCTACGACAGCACTATGATAGCAGTGAGATAGAAACAGGAAGAGAGATGTGTGAGAGAGAGAGAAGATAGCAAAGGAGGGGGAGAATGGGGACTTAGAAAAGAGGTCAGCCACAGATTTAGCATAGCTCCCACAGCACCTTACGCCTCTCCTCTCTAGAACAGGCTCAGTTAAAATATTTCTCCTCAGAGCAAACAGCTGCACAAGAGTGTCAAAGACCGTTAGTGGCCTCTTTGTCTCCTCTAATTGTCACTACTCTGGGTTTCCTGTATCACACCGCTGCCTGAGACACACCTTCTCTGGGTGTGCTCTGAACTGTCCATCTCTTCCTCTCTCCCACCATACCCTGGTGTAGGAGCTAAATACAGACATGGAAAAATCCTGATACAAAGTGGACAATGAATCTGAAAACCACTCAGTGAAAAACATTATCACTAAAGGAACATTTCTCACCGCTACAGCCAACAGGATGGAAAAGTGGGACGCTCTCTCTCTTCACTCAACAGCTACGACTATAGAGACCTTCAGCAACATTACAGTGGTAGTGAGTCCTCAAGTGCTCCACAGCTGAAGCTTAGTGGCCGGAAGTAGATGATCTGTATGTACACGGCAGCTCCCAGGTGTTAAAGGATAATTTTTCAAACTACTGTACATTCATTAGTTTTCTGTAACCTCTTATCCTCTTAAAGTTTGTGGGGGGCTGGAGCCTATCCCGGCTGACAATGAGTAAGAGGCGTGGTACACCCTGGACAGGTCAACAGACTATCACAGGGCTGACACAGACAACCATTCACGTTCACATTCACACCTACAGGCAATTTAGTCACCAGTAAACTTAACCTGCATGTCTTTGGACTGTGGGAGTACCCAGAGAAAACCCACACTAACACATGCAAATTCCCCAGCTGGCTGTTTTCACAGCTATCTCCAAAGTCAATTATAAACCATCAAGCTCAAATAACAATATTATATCTTACTCCTTTTCTCCTTCTTCTTGAACTTGTTCTTCTTCTTGCTGTGCTCTTTGTCATCGTCTGAGACGTACGCATCAGGTGCCTCGTGGTGATGGCCATCGTGAGGCGGAGACGGTTCACCCGTGCGATACAAGCCAGGGAACTTGGTGGGACTGATTTCCTCAGAGCTTGGGGTGCGGGCCACGCCCCCTGGGTGCTCAGCCCTGCGCTGCTCCGCAGGGCTGCTACTAGGGGGCAGGAAGCACTCAGTCATGGCTGCTCTGGCCTTATCACTCCTCTGACTGGCACATCACCTCTCCATCACACCTGCAGCAGGCAGAAATACAAGATGATAACACAGATGATCTCAAGCATCATCCAGTTTGCACACAGATTAATTAATAGCTCCTTCTGCTTGTTATCCATCTCTTATTTGTGTAACAGACATGGGCCAGGTCTCTGAGTTTTTCATTTGATTTATTTCTGTATTTATTTTTGTATTGACTTGTAGTAATACAGATCATATTTGAAATAAAAATTATATAAAGAGCTGAACTTGAACAATATTGATGAAATAAAGCACTAAAGGATTTTAAAACTCAAGTACCTCATTCCATTTAGTGATTTTAAACTCTCAGCTATTACCACCTATTTGAAGTGTTTGCGACAGCTTTCATTGGAGCTTGGAACCATATGTTAACTACAATAACAAGAAAGTCTAAACAAAATCCACTCATGTCTCAGCAGTGCCCCACCAAATGAAAATCTATATTAATAATTTTGCCTTAAAAAAAAGTAATTTCTACACATCATTTATAAACTATGTTAGACCAAGTGGACAACACAGCTGTATCACAATTTAAACATCTTTTTTAAAGCTCCTTTCTGCTGTGATATATATATATATATATATATATATATATATATATATAAAGTTATGTTCCAACGAGACAAACATTTAAAATCTGTAAAAGATGAATTGATCTGTAAACCAAAAATTTTGTACTCAGAAAGTTAGAAGCACCACAAAACAAACTGTAGCCTTTTCCCCGCTTCTCCGTCTTCTTTCTTTCTCTCCTGAATGTTTTAATTATGACTGTATGAAGAGAACAACTGCAACAGTGACATCCTCCCACCAGATGGGGCTCTGCCATATGAACAATCACATCTTGCTCATCCTTCTTGTAAGATGCAAATTCTGACAAAATCACAACTACAGCCCTTTCTATTGTATAAAGAAACAGTGATTTATCTGACAGTCCTGAAGGCTGTAGATTAGGAAATATGTTTTCATCGGAGTGTTTAGACAATCATTTGAAACGACAGTATGACTGTCTGCTTGTTTGTGTTAAATTGAGCATAAAAGGGAACTCCTCAGCCGTCAGTTTGTAACCTACATACATGTTTTAGGAAGTAGATCGCTTTACGTAATCATTGCAGAGGTGCTGTGTGTTGAAAAGCTTCCGTATACCTACTAAAAACTGAAATATGTTTCTAAATCTGACAGCAGGTCGATGATCTCCTGTTACATGTTGACTCTGCAAACAACTTAAATTTAAGTCAAGTGGTTAGTATGGTGCATCAAAGAAGACGCTGCATTATAAAGAAGAGATATGTGGTAGATTATGTAACACAACAGCCATACATTCACTTACACTGTCCTAACTGAACCCTGTACACACACTAAATAATACAGCCTGTCTGTCTTTCTGACATCTTAATCTTCCTTCGCTGTGGGCAGATTATCCTCACTATTTTCTTGCCCTTTCCTGTTTCCAGATAGAAGCTACTCATATAAAACCAGTTACATATCGTCACCTTACTGTTAAAATACTCATTTTAGTTTCTGTACAAACGAATTTAAGCGTATTTACATAGATAACAATCAGAAAGTAGAAGCTCTCCTCTGAATGGAGGGGCCCATATGCTAACGTTAGTTCAGCTAGCAGCCAACCTGCTAAGCTAGCTGATTAGCTAGCCTGTCCGTCACGATTAAAGCCGCTGTTTTGTCAACACAAACCCAACGTGAGATAAATAGTTAGCTACGTGTGCTTAACTCTGTTTTATAACAGCTGTACTGTCACTGAATACGAAAAACACAAAAGACAAGAAACTTTACCAAGAACTATCCCGTTCGGTCAATTTCAGTGTGGAGCTTCCGGTTGTCTGTATACTAAATAAACCAATCTGCGCCCGCGCAGTAGCCCAAGTGCACGATGGGACATGTAGTTCCAAAGCGAATCATTCTAAAGGTTTTATCTTGACCGCAAATGTATAGTCTATGACAGTTTCTTGGCTGTGAGAATGATCTGGAATTAATGAAGAATGTTTAGGTTATGGTCTCATTTTTATTTTGACCACAAGCCTGCTGTTATATAAGCCCCATGTGCAGGATAAGAAACTGTCAAACAATGTTTTGAAAAGCAACTATCATCTAAATTTGGTGAAACCACTTGCTATTCTGGATCATGTGTACTTTCCCAAACGCTGCGGTTGCACTCAGAAGACTGGTGGTCATCCTAACATATGCAACACATTTGTCCTCTGATCTTTGTTGGCACCATCTGCTCCAAACCCACAGCTGCAGTGGCGAAATGAGGTCGTGATTCAATATCATAAAAAAAAGACAAACAAGGTCTCATTGTGCGTCCAGTACATTAGTCTGTGCAAACTGCTGTCGCATGCCAATTGGGAACAGAATCAGTGATAGGGCACCCTGCTGCCTTTTGAAAATGCACTGGCATTACAAAGAGCATTTGTGTGTGGCGGTGAGAGATTGGCATCGGTAAACGTTCCCTTTCCCCTCCGCTTGCATGAGATGGTCACTGAGCACTGGAACACCTGTGGACCAGAATGGTATAATAACAACTTTGTTTCCCCAGGAAATGATGCGTTTCCTGACTCAGGCAACACTAGGCTAAGATTAGAGCAGGAGACATGCAATTGGGAGGAAAAACATTTACTATTCCACTCGTGCTGTGCACATTTTAACACATCTTTTTAAGAAAATATAAGAAAAGAAGAAAAGATATTTTAGGGATCAGACACCCTTCTGTGAGACAAACCAGTCCATGTCACCAAACTTTTCTTTATTTGGCATGAGACTGGGATTTAGCAGACCATAATTGTAAAAATACATTATTCATATACACCTCTAGTAAAAAACACTATTGAACACATATCTAAAAATATACAGTGAAACATAACAGCAGAATAAAAACAATTTGCAGGGGTAGGAGGAGGGGTGTCGGGGGTATTTTACAAGGTAACTGAGGAATGCTAACACATAACAGTCATAGTTTCCTCTGCCCTCAGTCCTCTGGTATGGCCCAGACATTTGGTACCAACATGTGCCCGCACTTCAGAAGAGACAGTTCATGCACTTTACAGCCTTGCTGCCGTAGTCCACGCACTCGGGTCCGATACACTGGCAGCAGGCGTTGTGAAACCAGCGGTACTTCGATCCTCCCATTGACTCACAGTATAGTTTACACTGCCGGATAGACACACAGTCGTCAAAGTAGACCACCGTGCACATGTTTTCTGAAATAAAAAAAGGACAGAAAACAAAAAACAAAAGAAAAAAACATGAGTCACAAATCCAGTAAAACACGGTTTAAAAAAACAAGCAGCGTTTTAAAGTAATTACCTTTAACCCTCAATGTTCCTACTTTTACTTCGGGGAGGAAATTAATTTGCTGCTAAGTATGACCATATGTGTTGGTGAGCTTAATGAGTTAACTGCTCAGCGCTGTGGGAACACTCCTATTATGAGTGTGTCTTTATAGCAAATAGTGCTGGCTTAGAGGTAGACGGCCAAAACAGCCGCAAACGAAAATAAAAAAAATGGCAGCTGAGCAAGACTTTCAACCAAGTTACAATTCCCTAAACTGGAGGTCTTTTGGCAGCATGTCCCCCTGACATGATGAAAATCTGACCCAACCCCAACTGGTCTTAGTTCAACTCTTTGTAGTCGACTTCAGCTCTGGGCCGGGCCTGATTTTATTACCCTGGGTCTCAGTGAGTGTCCATAAATGTAAATGAAAAATCTGACTGGACTTGACAGGACCAGAAACTATGTAACAAAGCATGTGAGCAAAATGTGCTTTTTCTCATGCAGAGTAACTTATGCAGAAACGTTATCAGTGATGTGGATGTGACGCAGGCTCCCAGCAGGAGCTTAAAAACCAGTGTGAGGCTGCACGGCATCAAACAGCAAGTGACTAACCACTGTTTTTTGATTCAGGTCCATCAGAGGCGCTGGACAGCTCGCCAACAGGGCTGCAACTAGCAATTACTGTTGATCATTGTTGTTTTATTGTTAAATTATCTGTTGGGTATTCAGAATTGTTTGTTTTTAAAAGTGGCCATCACAATTTCCCAGAGCCAAAGTGTCCAATAACATAAAACTAAAAAAAATCCTTCATTTACAGTGATATAAGAACAGAAAAGCAGCAAATTCTCACATTTGAGAAGCTGGAAAAAGCAAACGTCTTGCTTGAAAAATGACAAATGATTAACTGATTTTCTTCTTTCAGCTAGATTAATTGATCAATCAACTTCTTATTTCAGCCATTTGGCAACCCCTCGCATCACATCTTGCACAAACAAGTTCCTGAGGTGTAGGCTACACTTCCACATTGTTTCATTCTAATTATGAGTTAATATGTAAGAGAAGGGTGGGGGACAGGGAACAGGTTAGGGAAGATAAGGGACACTAAAGGGGGAGTAAAGGAAGGGAATTCCTGTTTCTTGACTTTACAAACAGAGTTACGGACCTATACTTAGTTTAATTTTGTGTCCTCTTTTAGTTGGTATTAACACATTTATTTTTGTATTTTAATTCAATTATAATTTCCCTCATTTTGAAAAAATATCTTTTCTCTTTTTAACTGTCTATTCTTATATTATTGTAATAAGAGAGTACAGTCCTATCTTTTATATCAGTGGTTCCCAACTGGTGGGCCGTGGTCCGAAAGTGGGTCGCAGGTCCATTCTGAATGGACCACAAGTGACTCGCGAATGTGTCAACTTTATTTTGAAGTACAGTGAATTTCTAGCGCAAAGCTTTTATTTTGAAGTACCATTTTCTGCTGTAAAGTGAGTGACTAACAGACAGCTACCTGATGGAGACCAGAAACTAGCTTGACTACATATTAAACTGTGTGGACCTTGAACTAATGACTAAGGAGAAAGCTGGACCAGTTGGAAACCACTCCTCTACATCATCTGTTTTATTTCCCTACACGTATTATTTCAAGCCTCTTTTACGCATATTGGAATGAGCATTAATGTAAGAATAAGATGTATGTAAATTTCTCTTTGGCTAAATAAAAATATTTGAAAACTTAAAATTTCAGCACCATTTTCCAGTGAGAACTTGTCCACATAATCCTGGGCTCTTTCAGAATTGTGTTGCCTTTTTCTCAGGAGCCATCAGGGCTTTGGTTCATGTAAAATAGTCATGGGCAGTGACGGAAAAAATGAGAGTAGCTAATGTACTCATTATGTGACATATATGGCTCCTGTTAGTGTTACATCAATATATATTATATCATAGGATCACTATTACAGATGCATAAACATGTAAGGAGCATTCAGATGTAGATGTAGCTTGTAGCTGGTTGACTTGTAGCTAATTTAGCAGCTTTATATCGTTAGTAGTTTAATCTAAAATCATGCTTCATATTTTATAAGTTCATCATGTATTTGATATGTCAAATCAAATGCAAAGTCATTATTAACTATAGTGGTCAAATAAACGTAGTAAAGAAAACAGTACAGTATTTTCAACTGATATGTAGCAAAATATAGGCTTAAAGTAGGACAAAATGGACAAAATTTTGGAGACATTCACAAAATTTTTGGTCTAATATTACTCTGAGATACTGAATCCCAAACTTCCCATGAAGAGGGACTTTCAGTATATGGATTAAAATGGATTTCTGTGTGCTAAGATAATCCCTCAAAGCTCAAGCATTACCTTGAGTGTCGTAGCTGGCGTGGATGCTGTTGCCAGGCACGGAGACGTTCTGATGCTGGGTGTCAAGCGACTCCAGGAAGGACACCAGGTTCTCATGATGGGAAAGCTCCTCGGCGACGGGGAAGGACACCACCATCATGTTGATTGGCGCGTCGCCTTCCGTTAGGGCGCGGAACAGGGAGGGAATCGGGCGGTGCAGCTCCTCCACAGTGCTTTTCGACGTGGCCGGAGTGTCGCTGTAGTTCTTGGGGTTACACATCCCTGACATGAAAAGATGGATGAAGAGATTAAAGGGTCAGTTCATGAAAATCCCAAAACTGCTTGTCTATATTCAGCCCTGCAGATAGTTTAAATTTTATTTGTGCAGGTTTTAAGATGACATTGTTTTACTAGAGATAATGTCCCTGTTGTACTGGATAATCCAGACCTCACTGTCAACATGTTTCATCACTTTTCTACGAAAGAAATAGACATTTACTATCAGGGTGAGAGGTTATCCTCAGGTCTGAAAAGTGAAGCCAACGTCAAAGCATTCTCGGAACCCATCTGCTGCATTCGGCGTCTGACTTCCGGCAGACGGCGATACAGCCTCTGGGGGCAGTCCCCCGATTTTTTGGCATTCCGGTTTGATTTGGGCAGAGGAGACGAATTTCCGTTTCCAACTTCCGTTTATAGTAATATAATATTATTATATTTACTTATAATAATAATAATAATAAGTAAATATGCTGAACCATTGCGATGGATTCAGAGTTTGCAGTGACTCCAATTATGTTCCGCCTCGTTAGTTCACAGCACGGACCGTTTAACCTGACAACAACTGCAGCCGGCTCGAACGTGATTGGTCAATATCACGCGGACTACAAACAGCCTACAACCGGAAACCGGAGCTCTTCCGCTCTTCTTCCGGAGGCAAGATCTCTGGGGTTTGCCTACAGACTCTACATTCACTGAATGTAGAGTCTGTATATAGAGACTAACGTCAAAGTGACTTAAACCTGCATTATTGTTAATGACCAGCAGGGGGCGACTCCACTGGTTGTAAAAAAAAAAATCTGAATGCATAGTAGTGTGTGAGAAAATGACTGTACTTCTCACTGGATTTAATATCTCAGTGAACATTTTTCTAATGAGTTTATGATTTTAATCACTAGTTTCAAGTCTTTTTCAACACAGCATGGTGTTCATTTAGTAAATTATGGTCCCGTTTAGAGCAAAATAGACGACAAAGCAGGGTATGTTTTAAGTTAATAAATTGCTCCAACGGTGACCTGTCTATGAGGATAGAGGTCTATATGCATACCCTGCCCAGCTCCACCCTCTCACTTAAATATGGTCACTTCTGTCTCCGAAAAAAAAAAAAAAATGGTGTCGGCCAAAATGCTAAATTTGAGGCATGAAAATGAGAGCCCACAAACCAACGGGTGATGTCACCGTGGTTACTTCCACTTCTTTTATACAGTCTACGGATCAGGGTCATAGCCAGAGTTTAAGAAATACTGAAGTCATGAATTTCCCCACAGCAGAAACACAACCACATAAGGCATATTTTTATAGCCATCAAACTTAAATTTTATGAATATTGAAAAGAAGATTTTATTTATTCATGTAACTGTTCAGTTGTATTTACCATCACTATATCTGCACACGCCTACATTAAGGTCTAAATGTTGTTTTGAAAGCCTTCTCTGCCTCCATACTGCCATGGATGTAATTCTGGTGAAGAATATTGAATTTTATTTTAAATAATTTTTGCCAAGTAATAGTCAAATCAGCCTTTCAAGGTGTAGTGTGTATGACTTCTGGTGCTTTCACACCTGCCCTGTTTGGTTCAGTTCAATCAAACTCATGTTAGTTTGCCCCCTAAGTGCGGTTCATTTGGGCAGGTGTGAACACAGCAATCACACTCGGGTGCGCACCGACACCCTCGAGGAGGTGGTTTCTGTCTGGTGACAAACGAACTCTGGTGCAGTTCGTTTGTGGTGAGAACATGTTCCGACCTTGATCCGAACCAACTTTAGTCGCATTACACATTGTTTGGGTTAAACATGAGCATGTTACAGTCCTGGAGGATTATTAATGTGCTCCTCCTCCTGTACTGCCTTAATATGCACATTCAGCACATCCAATGCATCAAAACATTAAAGCTGTGCTTCGTTTTCAAACTGTATGGTTTGACTAAAATGAACAATGACAGCAATATAGTCCATGATGACCAGCGCTAAATCAACCTGCGTAGTTGTCCCTCCATTGTGACATTAGAAAGTGTCGCATTTATCTTGCAAGTGTACTCTTCCTCAACGTTTGGTTTACTTCCTGGATTTTTACCGCATGGAAATTCTGACCAATCAAGAGCAGCTTTCTCCCGCAGGTATTTCATCTGGTCAGCTTGTAAATGCTGCCATGAGAACACGAACCAACTCTAGGTAATTAGGCAACTTTGTAACATAAGTAGTCCCTGATTCGGACCAAAGCAAGACAACTCTAGGTCTGAAAGCAGAGTAGATATAAAAGGCTCATTCTGAGGTGACGAATACACGAGTCTTATTTTCTGGCAGTTGTAAACTAATGAAAACATAGTTATGAATATTATAATCCATTTCTGCCAATATATCCTACTACATCCTGAACCTTCATAAACACAGTGTGTAATATGTAAGTCATTATTGAACGTTAACTTCTCTTTGTGTCATTAAACCCAACAAATTCATAGATATGGCACTGACATGACCTCTGTGTCCTCACCTCAGAGCTAGCTGCAGCCCTGACTGAGGTTGAGGCAGAAATCTCAGAAATGGATATCTTAAAACGTGGGTGAATAAATCCCAAACTATCTGCACATCTAGATTCCACTAAAGGTTATGTTTTTCTTTTTGTAACTTGGGTAAACTGACCCTTTCAGCACATTGGCAAGGGTTAATAGTTAAATGGTTTCACACATGATTTCGGCTCACAGGGGCAGTTCTGTAAAACCACAAAACTGTCAAGAGTATCTTGTCGCAATTAAGATCCTTTTAACACTTCATTTAATTTCCAAATACAGTAGTAATCGCTTGACAAAGTCCCCACATCCTCCGATAGGATCTTCCTAACCCCTCAAATGAGTCAAAGTGAATTACGGCTAATGGGTAAATCATTTAATGGGGAACGGAGTTTGACAGAGGAATTGGATTACAAACCAATGCTAAAAGCAGAGCCAGAACAGCTGTTTTAGATAAAGAGTACACATGGGTCCTCCCTCTGTGTCCTCCCTCCTCCTCCTCCTCCTCCTCCTCCTCCTCCTCCTCCCTTCTCTAAAACACAAACTGTCCTCTCCCCACCACTCCTCTACAGGGCTGCTCTAACCACTCGCAGATACACACTTCAAAGTGGCCAGCATTTGGCGCAGATAACATGTTTAGAGTGGAAACTTACTTAAAGTGGCTATAAGGCTAACTCTGTAAGAAAAAATAAAAACGCATAAATAAGAAATATATTCCAGCCTAAAGCTACAGGCTGTCCTCGGTGTACTGTAAAATACTGTTGAGAGAACAACTCCACCTCCGTAACATCTGTGCAGCAGCAGCAAGTTCAGCGCTCTGTGTCAGATTCTTGTATTTGTGTTCCACATGAAAGAGTTTTAATAAAGCCTCCTTGTCAGCACGTACAGTAATATCTGTCCGTCAAAGCTGATCTGAGAGCCTATTGGTTTACAGGGGCGGGTTACCAGGGGTGGCACAGCCCCCGTACTGGTGCCGCTCCCTACCAGAGTCAGAGGATGATAGGTAGTTAGCTTGTTAAGGCTCAGACACACTAAAGCGAAATCAAAGAACTAGTGGTGATGAAGGCTGCCTCATGTCACCTGTGTCCCAGCTGAAAAGCTGCACATGAACACACCTTAAAGACTACAACCAACAGCCAACAAGCACGGACGTTCTGTGCCTGCATGAGAGGAGATAACTCTCCATGCCAGCAGGCGGCGATAGTCTGTATTCTTCTTTAAAAAAGGGAAACTGGAAGACCGACAGGATGAACGCAAGATGCTAATTAGCCTGTTAGCACATTGACAATACAACCCCATGTTGAAAGAACAAACCATATTCACCGTGCACTATAACACAAACACTAATAAGCCATGTCTGCTAAAGAGCTCAATGGCTAAAAAAACAATCTCACCTAACACTTTGTTTTGATCTTGACTTTAGCCGTTGTTTACTTTCCTCACTTCTGTTTCATTTTTTTTTAGCTGAACTGCCAGTGATTTTGCTCACCTATGGGCTCCGCCTACTCTGACCCCAATTCAACATGCTGAATGATTATGTGTGTTTTGAGTGTTTTGAAACAACTAAACTTTACAGCACTTCTCAGAAACCCCACCGCCAACTAGTGGTTAGGAGGTGTAAAGTATAAATGCTTAAAACAGCTTAGGCCACATGCATAGGCTATGGCATAGGGTCTGCCGCACAAGTATAAATCCTGCTTTAGCCAAAAAAAACACTGACAAGGGCTGACAGAAGCTAACCAACAGCCCAACACTGACCAATGGCCAACGGTAGGCTTGATGTGTCAGGGCCCTTACTCAGTACGTTTACATGAACGCAGTAGTCGAGCTAAGCTCATAGCTTGGCTAATCAGTCAAGTCAGACTTCTCGTCTTGTCTGCGTAAACATGCAGAAGAGAAAATCGAATTTCTGACCAAGTACATCTGACTCTGCCTCAATAGGCGGTGCTGTGTCCTTTTTAATATAGTGTGTATTGAACTAGCTCCGTTTGACCCGAAGAGGAAGCCAACAACGAATGAAGATGCCGGAGCAAGAATGTAGTTTCCTCGTCCATCCAGAAGTGCGTCTTCTGCTTCTCGGTTGCCATGGTGTTTGTTTGTTTTTTTTTCCGAGAGTTACTGCACTGCTATATACTGAACTGCTGCTACGTCATCTCCTTCTTCGTCCAGGTGAAAGCCCACGATAGGAAAAGTAGCGCATGTGCAGAACGCCGAGTCCGACTCCAGTCAGACTAAGTGGATACATACAGCAATAGTTTGATTTTCCAAAGAATTATCTAGGTGTGTTAGTCGAGCTACGGACAGTCCAATTTCAGTCGGACTAAGCTGCTTACATGCATTTAAAAGTCTGGTTTCAGTCGCCAATAATTAGATTTTCTCAAGCTGCATGTAAACACTCTGACTATCATGGATGGATTACTGAATTGGACTACCCAGTTTAGGACCAATGGCACCCTGGACAAGACCTTCGTGTTGAAAAATCAAAGAGACAGAGACAAAGAGACACAAAACAACCACAGAAAGAAGCAAAGTGACTATGACAGAGATGCGAAAATGACCAGAACGACACACAATATGACTTCATAGACATGCAAAACATAAATATCACCATGTAAAACATAAACAGAAGCAACAAAAGATGCAGAACAACCACAGGGACATAGCATGACACACAGAGCAAAACACCATGCAAAATGAGAGGTAGAGTGACTACAAAGAGACATGAAACAACTACAAAGTGCTGTTATATGACATGCAAAGACACAAGACAACATACAACATGACATGAGAAATGGGACGTTAAGCATCTGAAAACAGCTGCAAAACGTTCTCTGCTCTCACTTGAAACAGCCTTCAGAAAGACTAGGACCTAAGAGAATTGGTCTCTGCCTGATTTTAAAGCCCTCATTGGTACACTGGTAAATGAATCGGCCGGTTCTTGTCACTGAGAATTGTGATATGTTGACACGTTAATGTATATCGTCTATGTTGTTCCTGTAGTTAATGTTGTTTGGGACTAGTTGTGTCTTGGCTATGTCTCCCTTGTAAAAGGGATTGTTGATCTTAACAGGACCGACCAGCTTAGACATAAAAAAGACCCCAAAGACACGCAGTGACCACAAAAAGAGACAAAACACTTAAAACAACTCAGCCTGGGTGACCTGCTTCTGTGTAGCAGGGGTGGGGTGCTTTTACATGTCTATGTCCAGAGGCCTATTGTCTCATCATCAAAGAACCAAGTCCTTAAATTTGAGACTTAACCCATAGTTTTACTCATTTTACAATTGTGCCCTCATTCTTCCAATCCATGCCCCCCAGTTTAAAGTTTTAACGCCGTCCCTGCTGCTTTGAGGTGGGTTACAGATGAAGAGACGAGTCAACAAGCTGAATGTTTTCTTGTTTCACAAATCCGGTTGTTTTGGATCTTGCTGGGATTTACACCCCCACAGCACCTCGCCGGGAGGCTGAAAGTCAAAGTTCATTTGAGCGGCTCGACCTCCTCGTCCGCTCTCTCTTCCGCCCTCTTCCTCCTTTGATCTCCTGGAGGACCTCGACACTTCCTGTCCACATGTGTAGGTGCTACTCGGTAGTGACAATACTCCTTTCATATTCCGCGATCTGATAAACAGTGGTCCTTCTCGGCTCTGCTTTGCATTAGCAAAGCGTTGTCACTTCTCAGAGGCACTTTGGATATCTGGCTCCACTCACCTCACACTCATCTTGTATCGGAGCAGCAACACTCTGAACAAACTGGGTCCTTTTTAAACCAGCATGTGTTTCTCAGCTGTCGAGTGCATTACAGCCACAGTCTGATTTTACTGGGAGAAAGTGCTCTGCAGCAGGGTGATGAGGAGATTAACAAGACTGAGGTGTCACATGTATGGAAGGAGATTAGTGCCAAAATCATTTTCAATATGTTGCAGCCACGGCAGGATATATTATAGAGCTCACTGCCTGCTGTATTATCACCTCCTATTATCTGTATGTTTCAATTTAATTTCTGTGGTTTTGAGGTTTAAATTGTACCTCATATTTAAATGCATCTTTACAGTCCAAAACAAACCTGACAAACATTGCAAACGCACTCTTTGCTGGCACTGATCTCTTTTTCAGATGTTAAGCTCAGCAGTCATCACAAAGCGTGGGCTAAACAACAGTTAAGTCCAAAATGATACGCTGACTTGACTTTGCTGTCAGCTTTAAAATATGCTGCTAATAAATGGAGACGCTGCACTCACCCACGCAGTCGCAGCACTCTTCCCAAAGGTTCCCCAGACACAGCATACACTCTTTACAGCACGAACAGTTCCCATCAGATGGACGACATTGGCACAGCTCCTGCAGGACACATACACGCACACACACGCACACACATCAAAAACATGCCAAACAGAAACATATAAAGCAGAACCAAAGATCATCATCACAGATCCTAAACACTTCTGTTGACAAAATATGGCAGATAAAACTGTTGTGGCCTCATAATGAGACTGACTTGACTCACTTCATCACTTCTTTGAACTGCTGATTAAAAAACAGAGATTTGGGCACCAAAGTAAAAGCCTGGAAACAGGGTGATAATATGGGGGCGATGTGCAGATGTGAAACATGATGCACGGCAACATGACACTTTCTTGGTACATTTTAGCCTATTTAAACTCTAAATTAGGATTATTATGGTTATTATCCTCTGTGTTTTGTTGACACTGGCTTTACTTCCTCGCTGTTTGGGCTTCCACAGATCATACTGCTGTACTAAACGTGTAAAGATCATCATAGTAATTGAAAAATGAACATTTTTTTTCTTTTAAATGTTCTCTGAGACCCCAAACAGTAGTGATGAACCATTTTTTTGTAGCACACCGAAACATCATCAGTTAAAAATCATGTTAATCGTGCTATCTAAACAAATCAGGAAAAGTCATTAAGTATTAAGGTGATAAGACAATGTTTAGTGTGATTTTTAGCTGTTAGCAATAGGGTAGGGCTGCAACGGTATGAGATTTTCGCGCTACGATAACCACTTAAAAAAAATATTGCAGTATCACAGTATTGCAGAATTGATGTTATTATCAATCAAAATGACCCTTAAAAAAATTGAAATAGAAGTGTTGAGCAAACATTTTGTTACCATAATTGAAACTTGAAACTCTTGCTATTGGAAGTATGTGTAAAAAGTCTCCCCTTTGAAAATAACTCAGATTAAGGGAAGATTCTCTGTCCAGTTGCATTTTTTGCCCCTATTATCGTAGAAAAGCAAATGTACATGGTATGGCAACCCTCAACTTTTATATCACAATATACCTTATAACTGGTATATTGCTGCAACCCTACGATAAGGTGAATACAAACACCTTAATTCTGCAGAGAGCACCTGAATCAAACAGCAAAAACATGCGTCCTCCACATATTAAAATCCAAACAGTGATAAAGCATGAATTGATTTCTAATTTTTTACATTTTGAGTTTTTTATTGAACCTTTTAGAGGGCTAATCTGTTTTATATGTGTTTCAAAATGCTTCACTGATCTAACTTTGGTCAAATCTGTGGTGAAACAAATTGTTCCCTTTGTGCTAATCTGTGTAATTTTAAGAAAATTGGAAAATCGCAGATAATAATTAAATGAGGAATAACCGTGTGCAGTTAGAAACCACACAGCAGACAGACCACAACATGTACACATACAAACAGGCGACATATCATTAAAACATCAACACAAAGAGAAACAGCAGGGTTGCTTCATGTGCAGTAATTATCACTGCACGAGGAATCTGTGGTATCTATCGAAGTACGTAACAGTGTGATAACTCGGAGGGAAAAAAATAAACCTCGGCTGTATTTCCATTCATGAGCGGAGCAGGTTCTGACACGTCAAAGTTCACAGTGCAAATCATTTTCTTGAATGGTTTTACACTGTAGCTGAAGCTCAGCGTCTGACAGCAGTGGACAAGTACAAAATTAAGGTGCTTGTACTTTACTGTACACTTTCACTCCACAACATTTCATAGGGAAATATTTTACTTTCCCTTCAGCTTTATTTCCCTGACAGTTACTTTTCAGAACAAGATTTCACATAATGAGTACTTTTGCTTTTGATACTTAACAATTTGCTGCTAATAATTGTATGTGTTTTTACTTAAGTGTGATTTTGAATATTGGACTTTGAGGTACAGCTATGAGTTTTTATCTCAGAGCAGTCTTAAAGTCTTTTAGGGCAAGTTTAACACCAGTCATTGTAAGTCAAGATGCAAGTGTTTCAAGACTGAATGCCAACAACTGAAACAAAAATGTTCCTTTAAAACTATACTTACAGTGTTTTTCCATAGCTGACAATAATCCCTCTAAATGTAGAGGCCTAATGACGATATATTCAGGATGTGTGGTGATGTTAGATCTGCATGACGCTGTTTTGTTTGTATTTTATTGCATCAGGATTTTACCAAATCAAAACCAGGTTAAGTCTTGAGAAGTTTCAAAGAAAGTTAAGTCACATACTGGTCATCTCCAAATCAAGCCTCCAGTCCAGTGTTTGAGACTTAAATGACAGTACTGGTTTACTACACCTTGGGTCTAACTCTTAGTTTCAGCCATCATGTTAAATAACAACATCGTACCGATCAGTCAATTGCGGTGATCTTGTGAATGTAGCAACATGTGACTTCACTGTGAAAAGTGAATCTGTGAAGAATTGTTAAAAACTGCCCATTGTGAATTCCATCACAGTTTATAGAACAAATTCCTGGTTCAACTTTGATCCACAGGACTTACCGTAGTTTTGCATGCAGATTTTGTGCACAAAAGGAGACCATTAGCAGCATTCTAGGTGCACTCACGTACAGTTTTACGTCAGAATAAAGTGGGTCAGATGATCTGGCCTAACTGACTGATCGTCTTACTGCTCTTTGTTGTAGCGCTGTAGCAGTGTAACCAGAGCTTACTGAATATATTGTATTATAGCTGGAGGCAATGAACTACAAAAGTAAGACAGTAGTTGTCCTATCCTTTAAAGGTTCAATGTGTAGGATTTATGGGGACATAGTGAAAGAAATGGAATATAATATAATACATTTATTTTCTTTAGTGTATAATCACCAGACTCATTGTGCTTATGTTACCTTAGAAAGCAATTTATATCTAGGCATAGCATAGGGAGCAGGTTCTCATCCATCAAGATCGCCATGTTCACTGCCATGTTTCTACAGTAGCCCAGAACAGACAACCCAAACACTGGCTCTAACAAGGGACATCCTCAATTTTGCGTCGGCCACCGTATTAGCAGCTTCTTCCCAATGAGAGAGTTGAAAAAACACTGATTTGTAACATGAAGAGAAGTGCTTTTACTGGTTTAAATCACCAGCTTTGCTTGTTTTGGAGAGGAAGCAACCTCTGCAGATAATTTAAATCGCAGTAAAAACCTCCTCAGCATTGAGCACTGAAAGAATTCTAACCAGGAGTTTCAGCTGGTTGCAATCTACAAACCTCACTGCGAAGCACCTTACACTGCCTCTTCAAGGCAGGAATTTTGTGCCATTTTTTGCCTCGTTGTGCTGTGTATGGGGTACAATTGCAGAACTGGGAGACAGAGTTGTCTCACCTCTAAACCAGCAATGGAGGTAGTAACAGTGCCAAAATTATGTCTGTATAAACAACAACAAGTGGCAGGATGGGACCATGGGTGGCACTGGTGCGACAATTTGACAGTGTTATGAGTGTAACCCTCCGTGGGAGATTTAAAAAGTAGTCTGTAGCAGTTAGCAGCTAACTCAAAGAAGAACTGCAGCTGAAAATGTCCGGAAATTGGGAAAACAATGAGGTCCAGGTCCTTATCCTCCAAGCAGATGACAAGATCAGCCGCCATAAAACGGGGACAGTGAGTGATTGTTATTGACATGTTAATGCCATTGTTATTGTTTATAAAGCGCTGCTGACATGTATAAGTCAGAAAAGAGGCTGACGCCGCTGTGTTCATGTTTTACCCGCATGCTGTCTAAAAATCACATATTGGGGCAGAATGATGCTGCTGTAGTTTGGTTCTGTGTGCGAACACAAAGAAGGCATAAAACAGGGACTTCGTAGTGGCCCTATAGTCTGATCTCTGAGTAAAAATGGATCTAGATGCCACTAAATGACCCTGAATCTTACACACTGTTCCTTTAAATCAGGAATGCACTGACTGAACCGATACTGCCTGTATTAAACAGATCAGGTATCAGCAATGGCCGCTGACCAAAAGTGATCCAAATTAAACACACTTTCTTTTGTCAATGTCGAAGCACTGTTTCTGATATGAAAAAGATTCATGCTGCCTAAAAGATTTCAATGAGTTCCATGCAGTACGACAAAGAGAGCTGATATGAGATCAGTTCTTGGTATCAACAAATGCCCTGAGTCTGGGTATCAGAAAATCCCTGCTCTACGTCCTGTACATGTTCAACTCAGGTCTCAGAACTACAGCTCAAACATATCTAGTATAAAATGTAACCTGTCAGCAACACTGTGTAATAGAAATAAAAACACAAAGCAACTAAAACAAGAATAAAAGCTTGTAACTTCCACTAACAGCAGGTTTACAGCGTGCTTTGCTATCAAACAGAAGACAAATACTAGAGTCGTTTTTTATACTGAAATACCTGTGATAATTCTCAGTTTTCAAATATAGTCCTGGTTCACTGGGTTCATTTTTGTTAACATACGCAGGCTTGTCAACACGGGGGAAAAAGCTCTTGCAAAGAACTTCTCGTGTTGCCTTTTATAGCAGGACGGTAATATTGTTACAAGAGCTTCTGCAAACATCCCCAAAACATGCAACCTCTGCTGATCCCATAACTCTTCTACTAACACTTAAATAGCTTCATTCCTCAACCCCAGCTCGTCTCGGGGGACGGGGAGACAGTGGAGGAATTAAAACTCAAAATGTGTAGGTGGGGTTGAAAAGTGGGTGAGTTCCTCTTTCTCCCCCCTCGGCTCTCTCCTGATACAGAACAGGGAGCACATTCCTCCAAGTCAAGGTCACCACGATGAGGGAGGTGGGGGGGCAGGGAGAAGAAAACACCTGGAGAACAGAACATGGCTGCTCCCCCCACACCAACACACTTTCCCCCTTCTTCCCTCCCTTTCTCCCTTGTTTTTTTTTCTCCATTGAGCCGTCATGTTCCCTCTCTCTTTCTCCCCTTTTTCTTTTTTCCGTTTCTCTCCTCCTTTATATCTGTGCAGAAGCCATCTCCTACACGAAAGCAGTCTCGGCGGTGATAAAAGACTCTCCAGTGACTCACCAAGTGAGGGATTGCAAAACCACACACAGTTCACTTAATCACCAGCCTCTCAGTCCCCAAACCTCTGATCAAGATCTGATCCCATGAGTAATTATGACTCTCAAAGGTGGAATTAGAAAAAAAAAACCTAAACAGCTGCCCCAGGAGGGAAAACATGCAGCTCATATTTCACAAATCACAAAACTTTTCTCAAACCATTTCATGGAAATAAAAGAGGCTTCAACAGACACTGAGCCAAGAGTTGTTTAGCTTAGCTTAGCTTAGCTTAGCTTAGCACAAAGACTGGAAGCAGGGACAAACCGCAAAATTGGCTCAGTCCAAACCATGGGTGTATAATAATAACTAGATACCAGACCCCACAATGGCACCTTTTCAGTCCAATGAGAATTGTTGGCCTGGCACACACACCAACAAAGAAATTTTTACAAATTTACAGTCATCAGAGTCAAAGGATGAGACACTGCCAGCACACACAGATCATATAAACTAACACTGATAAGTTAATTAACTTAAATTAAAATGCCCTGAGAAGAGCTGTTATTGGAGTAGGTAGTTAGGTAAGTGACTATGATGGTTAATATTAATATTACAATATTAAATTATGTGTAATATAACGATAAAATAAAAAGTGACCAGTAAACGCAGCACAAAACCAAAAATCTAAATATCTTGTCAAGTGTTCAGTTTTCGTTTTCATTATAGCACATCCGTACCATACCATCATTAAAAGATGGACGACATAACAGCTCCCCAAAAGTGAAGCCAAAACATCGCAATCGCCCCCTGGTGGCTGGGTGCAGTATAAGTCATAAACCCTGCCTGTCCAATGGGACACAGGCCAAACGAATACGCATCACATAAATGTTTCCAAAAAATGGTTTCTGTCATTTTAGGGTAGTTGTTATCAGGCTGATGTTTGTTCAAGTTGTTTGTTCTGATACATTTGGTTTTGATTAGTTATTTGATGCTATGAAAAGAAGATCTGACATCATGGTCAGATGGGTGTTTGAGCAGGAACTCGACACCGTGGTGATCGATACTGTGCAGACTCTGGCTCCAAACAATGTCCAGACTATCTGGGATATTTTGGCTTCATCATTGTACAGTGGGACTGAGTGGAGATGCGTCTTCCATCTTTATATCCTCCAGTGAGCTGAACTTTTGTTTCTTTACATTTTTAATTTCTCCTAGCTATTTGGGATCAGTAGGATCCTGTAAGCATAAAACACTTGACACTGACAACAATAATTAAGCCCTAATGTCCTCAAATGAGACGACAATAAAGTCCCAACGTCCTCAAACGAGTATTTCCTTATCAACATCTTATCTTGTTTCTGTTGCTAAAAATTGATAAAACAATAAATGTTATTAATCAAAAACAAACAGGTTTCAATCATCAAAAAGTGATCAGGTTTTAATACCTTGTCCACTTTTGTTTTGGGGTTGGCCTCAGACTGACTTGGCAGAGATGGCTGCCATCTTGTTTTTACATGGATTAGTGTATGGTGCTCTTACTACCACTAGATGGCACAAAAAAGTGTCCACGAACGAGGACAACAGGTCTAGGTGAAGCAGAATGAAGTATAAGGTCCAGTAAACCCAACACGTGATATCCACCTATGAGGACACAGGGTCTCAGGAGGATATATAGTCTATGATCCGTAAAGTTCTGGCTGTAGTCGTCGAGTTACCCGCTGGAGGGCAGGCGGCTCGCCTCTGGCGCGTCTAAACTGACAATGGAAACAAAAATCGGCACAGCATGACTTTACTCGGCGCTGGAAAGGTACCAGTTCCTAAGAGGCACACAATCACATGTAGCAACTACACATGTAGTTTGTAATGTTCTACAAAGATTAAACCCCCATGGCTTAAAATAATACAATACCTTGAGTGATAACTGATCTTATTTTAAGCCAGTGATATTGATTTTCTCATCTTACTCTCATCATGAAAACAAATAAGCACATTTACCCCAAATGTCAAACTATTTCTTTACAAAAGAAATAGTGCAAGAGGTAAGAGTTCATACAAAGCTTCGGATTTGAGAATGTTCGTCTATACTTCTTTTACAGTCATGAAGTCATGAATCTAATCACACATTCGGAAAACTACCACAGCTAAAATAACAGCATAAAACAGGCCAAACTCTGAGTCACAAGATTTTCATCCAAAGACAGTGACATTTACTGAGCAAAGTATGTAAATATTTTCTGACTCCAGCTCCCCAGATGTAAGAATGTGCTGCTTTCTTTGTCTCGTATGATCGTAAATTGAATCTCTTTGGGTTTTGGACTGTTAGTTGGATAAAATAAACAATCTAAACAAATCAGCTTGGGTTGCGGAAGCTTGTGATGGGCATTTCTTCACTACTTTCCTAGATTTCACTGAATAAACAATCGTAAAACTAAGATTAATCGTAGCTGCAAACCTCACTGAACCTGATGAGGTTATCTCGATGACTTGAATAGCTCCTATTGGGCTCCCCCTGCTCTCAAGCGGAAACTGCTGTAATCAGTGAAAACTCAGCTGCAGCGAGACAAAAGGACTCTGGAGAGAAAGTGAACATGTGCTGCCTCGTCCTGCCGAGCGACCGCCGCTGTGTGCTAACTTTGAAATCTGCTGCCCCACCCTGCTCAACAGCCCGGCCTGGACGGAGTCGGCCTGTGAATCTCTGCACCACACTGTATATTTCCCTCAGCCAGCCTCCCCCAACACACACACACACACACACACACACACCTCCTCCTGACCTTAGCCTCCCCTCCCTCTTCTCATGTTCTCCCACCCTCAGGGGTTTTGGGGAATTCAGACAAATGACTTGAGATGGCAGCAGAGCGTAAAAGCGAGCGTCGGACAAGCAGATCCCACTAATCACAAGCAACATGGAGCGTCTACAGAGCGGCTGGAGGCAGGAAAAAGTTTCTCCTTCACGGCACACGCACCATCGCTCTCGCCCCTGACAGCTAGCGAGTCAGTGTCGGCGGGGTCGCGGAAGCTACAGAGCTGCAATGATTCATCAGGCGAAATAAGCCACCTGGAAGTAAAGAAGAACACGCAGCAACCACAAATGTTCTGCTGATCTCAGGAGGTTTGGATCGTACAGGAGCTGAAGTTACTGGTTTTGGTAGCAATAAGTCTGCGCCAAAAAATGCTGAAAAACAATCTAATCTGCAAATCTCTGGTAAAAGAAGTAAGGCCCACAAGAGACTTTGTTTCCTGGGAAGATTTACATTTTTTAAAGTGGACTGGAAAATGTGGTTTTCTCCAATCTTTTAGTTTAAAACTTTAAATTTGCAGAACAGGAAAGAAAAACAGTGGGTGAACAAAAGCATCTGTAGCACCGATTAGACTATTAAGGAAATTAATAATCAATCATTCTAAAAATAGTTTAAAATAATTTATTAAGAAGAAAATTTCAAGAGATTCCAGCTGCTTCCACCTTTTCAAATGTGACAATTTGCTGATTTTCTCTGTTTGAAATCACTCTTGGTAATCTTTTTATTTTTCTTTTGTTTGATGAAACCAGCAAGACTTGTTTTTGGGCTCTGGGAAACTTCAACGGGCACTGTTAACTGATTTGTGACATTTTAGTGGACTAAATGATTTCTAAATTGTTTGTACAAATAATGATAATAAGCCAGGTGCATTATGGGTAGTCAAAGTCAACTTTTGAGGCACAAATTTATGTTTTTTACTTTGTGACAGAGACTCAAGTCGCCTAAAATAAAAATAAACAGAAAAACAAAATTGCTTTTTAACGTTTTTGAAGTTGCATTGTAAATTTATATATTCATAGATTTTTTTTTGCTTCCTGCCTCTACATGTTTGGTTTGTTATTGATGATTGTTGCTTGATAAGTTATATTTAACTGTATATATTTCAGGTATTCAATTACTGCATGTCCTTACCAGCAGTAACAAAGTTGCGACATCTCGTATCACTTTCACCTCGTGAGTCTGTGTGTGTGTGTCAGCATGATAAAATAAAATGTGGTCCTGGAAAAACCTACTATAGCGGGAACTACCACCGAAGCCGTTATGAGTACTCAGCCAGGTATTTATATGTCTGCGGACAGATTTTGTCACCATGATAGCGTCACTACTGTGCGTGATGCATGCACGAAACTACAAGAGTGTAGCTGGAACAAAATAAAGGCCGATTTCAAGATGGGTGTGGTTTGCGCAACGGTGCATAAATTGGGTGGTAAAAAGTAGAGAAGAGGCCCTTTCTCACTTCCCCGCCACTTCACGCCCCTGGCCCAGTCGCAGATCACTGAACTGCAGCTGGAGCGGTGCCATTGCAACATAAAATATAGTAAAGGCTAGGTTCACCTTGACCAAATGGGACATCACCAAGGCTAGATTACCAACCAGCAAAGTAGGATCCAGAACACTAAAGGGCCCTGAATCACTGTGCGCCAATCGTAGTTTAGTAACGTAATTAATTGCACATTTGTTCAGGAATCTCGGCCGCTGATCTAAAGCTGGCTCCTGCACTATGAGCTAATTTTGTGGTCCTGTGCTTACAGCGTACGTATTCCCACGTAAAGTAATGTTTAGCCAAATCACCACAACAGGAGCCCGACAGCAAATCCCAAAGAGTCCCACAAATCCAGTCGACCTCAACTACCTGCAACTACCTGTGTTCCCTCACACAGTGACTGAGGTCAAACAGGTGAAATGGCCACTGAGGTTAAATACAGTACTTTGCAGATGCTAATGGGAGAGGCAGGGCCACTAAACACACAGCGGGTCAAACACGCACGCACACACACACACACACACTCACGGAGGACGGAGGACAAGCAGCTCAAATCTGACTTGACAGGTGGTGGAAACACAGACTACTCTTCATGTTTTTTCCTTAAAATAACACAAATCCATGACAGAGTGTGTGTGAAGTCGGGGACACCACCCTCTGCCCATCACCCACTGGGCTTCAGATGCGAGGGAAAAAGTGACACGAGGGAAGTGATGCTAGAAAGTAAACAAAATCCAGAGAGGCTGAGGTGACACATGAGCAATTTCACCCATGATCCCTTGCTCTAAAACAGACCTGCAGGATTCACACAGGTAGAGAACAGGAATGCATGCAGCCGGACAGTTAGCTCACATTTCTGCTCCTCTGCTGCTCGCTCTGGGAAAACTTTCCCTCCAGACTTCGCTCAGCTTATTGTAGGAATGTATCTGCATTCTTCACAACAGATTCCATCTTTGTTCTCCGATCCAGATCTCCATCTCGGACACGGAGAGATTTCAGCCTGACTACGGCTTCGCCTGGGTATTTGTTTGCATGCGAAGACGTGACAACAACTCAGATACATCTCCATGTGTAGTTTCCAGTCTGCCCTGCCAGTTTAATGCTGATTTAAATAGTATTAACACAAGGTCCTGACTGCTCTGAGCTTGAACTCGACTCCAGCTGCAGACACGATTTAATTTGTGTTCCTGTCAACGAGAAGCAACAATCTCTGTTTACACGAAAACAGCTGTAACACCGTAGGATGAAAAGCTTGAACTTGGCTGCACTCAGGGAGAAATTTCCCACTTTGATCTGGAGAACAGCTCATGAGTTAAGCTCAGCACTCATCAGATTAGATTATCTGTCTGCAACCAATACGTAATGCAAGGAGAACACTCTCATTTTAAGACAATTAAAGGAGATTTTTCAAAGATGCAAACCACATTTTCATGCAGTTTCACAGCTGTTTGACACAGCACACAGAACACCATTCATTATACTCCAAATTTAAAGCACGAGTGATATCTGCTTGTGAAGTGAAGTGAAGTTTGGGTCAATTTCTTGGACTGTGATTTGGAAAATCAGAGCAGCCGTGCTTCAGAAGCGAAAGGAGGAGTCGCTTGTGGTGCAATTGCTGCGTAAATCAAACATTCAGCAAAACCATGACTTCCTTTACCTGGATGAGACACTTGCTGACGTCGCTCGCGCAGAGGGCTTTGTTGCAGCCGGAGGTCAGAGACAATCCCGATAGGAGGAAGAGGAGAGCGGCGGCGGCGGGGAGGATCAGCTGACCAGGCCTCATCCTGACGGCTCACCAGCACGGTACTGGAAACACCTACATCAACACATGGGACACAGGACAGGACCTCAGAGACCAGGACAAATAAACACAACTTCATCACTGACATTCCACAGGAGGAGGAGCAGCAGAGGGTGCATGAAAGATACCAGGACATTAAAGGTGGTGCGTTACGGAAACACTATTTTGAGTTTCTCCAAAACAGATTTTTGGCTTTGCATCCATCAAGTCCTGATGAATTTAGGTAGATTTGAGGCTAAATAACAATATGGAACATTGAGTTTTAGCTGCACTCTCTTCATTAGTGTGCCACATGCAGTACAGGATATTTTGTACCCTTATTGGGGGATCTGAAATCTAAATTTAAGTGCTTAAACACACACACACCGGGGCTGCTGTGCTGCAGCAAAAACTAGATGGAAATGTGTTAAAAATACAAAGTGAAACTCACAGCTTTGTTATGCAGACTCTGACATGTAAACATCACATTTCTAAAAGGCCTGCGTCACATTTCATTCAAAGCCAGAACTCACTCACGTTACTGTGGCATAACAACACACACACACACACACACACACACACACTGAGAGACACACACACATCTGGCAACATCAGCCTCCTTCACCTACTTTTGAAAATGAACCTAACACTCTGCTTTTACACTTCACCACTCTGCTGCACATTGTTCCACTTCACATGACGGAGAGAAAACATGTGAGGAACATTAGCTTCCTCACTCATGAACGCGTTTCTTCATCTCTCTCTTTTTTTTGGGCTCATCGCTAACACCAAAACTCTTGTTTCACTCGCGCGAAACGAGTGCAGAAAACAGCGAAGAAATAAAGAAAGAAGGGTTTCAAACTTACCACAGCGCTGATAACAAGTCAGACAGTTTTCTTTTCAAGAGGGAGAGTGGCT
The DNA here is from genome assembly GCF_006386435.1 of Epinephelus moara. Lineage (NCBI taxonomy): Eukaryota > Metazoa > Chordata > Actinopteri > Perciformes > Serranidae > Epinephelus > Epinephelus moara. The sequence continues at coordinate 25,668,155 of NC_065526.1, forward strand.
GTTTTCTCTTTGAACTTCTCCAGGATGGTGTTCTGCCGCCGCTCAAGTGTCCACTGTGTCCAGAGGGCGTCAGTCTCTCCGCAGCAGAAAGCGACAGGCAGTCGGGCGCCTTAAAGGCACACACTCCATTTTCTATCCAACGTCTGTGGAGGAAAACACCGGGCCTCAGGTCACACACACACACACCGGAGTGCCTTCACTGAAAACGGACACGAATAATCCGCCTCACCGCACCGTGACCACCACCACGAGACAACACTCACACCCGCGCCACGCTGGAGATGTGCGCGTAAAAGTCTTGTGCGTAAAATCTCCGTTTATTTCCTTTTAATCCAAACTCTGGCCACTGCTCGCCTGCTCAGGTGAGCTCTGTTGTAGCCTCTTTTTACACAAGCAAATCTTTTCTCCCCCCCCCCCAAGCCACCCCCACTCCATTAAGCACTCCTTTGTCTGCAGTCTTATCAGCGGCCCTGTGAGTGCGCTCATTAGGTGAGAAAGGCCGATTCGGAAGCTGTGAAGCTGCGCAGACTTCCCACTGAGAGGCCGCCGCACAGACACTCTCCCTCTCTCTGATGAGCCATTTCACCCCACAGATGTTTACACGTGTTTTCCACAGTCTTCATCAAACAGCACAACAGGCCTCACACGGCCAGCCTGCAGGGGAGGAAGGTCAGCGAGGAACACACACATTCAAACAGAGCAGGGTCGTTTATATTTGACTACTGAGGCCAGAAATGTCAGATTGTTTAAATAATTTAGAGATTAATTTGAGTCTTAAACATGAAGTTAAGAGGAAGTGCTGCTCAGAGTGGTGGTTGTGGGTTAAAACGAAGTGTTCCGGGTCAAAGTTCAGTGACTCACTGCATAATTATCCTTTGAAAATGCACTCAGACGCCAGTTAATGATGCAGCTACACATGTTTAAAATTAAAAATGGAAAACTTTCATAAGGTTTGTAATATTTTAGAGAAGTGTTGATTCAACTTCACTGTCAGTATGGAGGTTTTTTCTTATTCTGAGGGTTGTTTCTAATATTGATTGATCAATTTGTTTCTTTGAGTGTCATGCACATCATTGTGCCCAATTGTTATCAGTACCAACATTCAAAGATGGCCACAAATTATTTTCATGAATATATTAACAGACTCATGCCAAGAGAATTTCAACATATACAAACAGATAAATAAATAAGCTTTTCCAAAATTTACAAATCAGTGATATAAGATTGTAATATTACAGAGGATACAGTGTTTTCTGTCTTAATATTCATGCTTTTTTGATGAATCTGGCTAAGACATAAATCTCCAAGTCAACATATCCCACTCAGACATCCAAAATAAGTTGGGGTTCCTCGCCTGAACTTTTTCAAACAAATGCTCTCTCAAAAGGAAACAGAAAATGAAATTCAAGATGACACAAACACATATACGCTGCTCTTCAGGCACACCTTTATACCTGCCTTATTCAATCTCCAGAGGCAAGGTACCAGATCTTAGCTGTGCACACAGCGACCTCTGACCCCTCCTTAAGTTTAATGTTAAATATGGTTCTGTGAAACTGAACACAGTTTCTAAGTCTGAGCTTACTCTAAATCTCCTCTGATATTTGCTCAGTGAGAATAATCTATGTTAAAGTGCAGACATGTAATTTGTGTGGGAGAGTGAAGTGATAAAAATGCCAAGCAACAAGATCTCCTACATAAAACCTTTATACTTAAAAAGCTGTGTTACCTCCTGCACGTGTGGAGTATTAGTAGTTAGCTCATTGTGTCTCACTTTACCGCCAGTGGAGGAAGTATTAATAGCTTCCTTTTAAGTAATAATGCAATAATATAGAAACCAGTACAAGTTACTTCACCCATGGAGATTTACATGATGGAGAAGGTCACTTTCTCTGTACACCTGAAGATGGGCATTCTTATACAGCGCTGGGAGAAATGGGAGCAATATGTTGAGCATCTGAGACCTGCTTTTAAGATAATAACTTGAAGGAATATCCTGAACTGTTTTATCTACTGTGTTATTTGTCCAGATATTGCACAGTAACAAGCATTTTATTTACTGTTTTATTTCATTTTAGTCTTTATCGCTGCCTCTCTGCTTGTATGTGGTTAGTAATTGAATATTAGTCAGTAGAAATGAAGTTTTATTTGTGATACAAGGTTCATTTTTGCAACCTTCCTTTTTTATACGGGGGTGAAGGTCTTTTTATATATTTATTTTTATTTATGTATTGGTTTAATTTACTTATTTATTTTTGTAAGTTTTCTTTCTCTCAGCGACCATATATTGATTGGCACTGACAAAGGATGTGTTAACGCTGCATTTCAAAAATAAAAAGAAAGATATTTCACCTGAGTAAAAGTACAATAGTAAGCTTATAATGGACTTAGTCACACAAGTACACATTGTGCAAATATAGCACAATTCAGATTGTCTAATTTATCACATATATTATTGGAATAAACTGAATGAGAGACAGATATATTTAAGGAGCTCTGCAACCAGCTCATCAGTTTTCAGTGTAGGCACTTAAAACCTGCTGAATGGGCAGTGTTGTGTACAGCGACATCTACTGGCTGAGGATAATACTGCAGCAAGAGAGTGACCAAATATCAGTCTGAAATATTAACATTATGCACCATTACTTGCAGGGCTGCAACTCATGATTATTTTCATTAATAAATCTACTTATTAGTTTATACAATGTCTGAAAATAATGACTTTTTTTTGTCAGACCAGCCCTAAAAATATATTTAATTTTCCTCATTAAAAAAGCAGAGAATGTTTGGCATTGCAGCTTGATAAATAAAAAATATCAGTAATCAAAAACTGTTGATTGACTAATCAGTTAATAAATTAATAACTTCATCTCTTTAGATTAATGACACCCAAACCAATCATTTTAATTTCACAACAAATAAAATTTATTCAATTATATATTACAAATATGTACAAGTCATGTAACAAGTAAATATTAAAATAGACATTTTTTTAGAACTATCGTTCAAAAAGGCATTATGTTGAAAAAATAGGTTTTGTTGTGATCTCACATTGAAACTGTAAAAGTATGTGTTTATTTTTTTTCCCTTGGAAGCCACAACAGACTTTAATGTGCGCGAGACACAATGGACAACACATGAGGAGTGAGGCCGCGAGAAGGGACGTAACACAATGGCGCAAAAAGAAACAAAAAGAAAAGAAAACAAAAACAAAAGAAAAGCTGGAACACTTCAGTAAACCTCACAATTAAGTCCACAGTACAGCTTTTTAGGAAAAAAGTACAAACAACGCAACGCATGCACAGCATTTAATTGCCAAAGTCAAAAAACACCAGCTGTGGCGTGGAACTCCAGATGAGGAGGGAAGAAACAGTAAAAACAAAAAACACAACAGAAGCCAACACATGCTTAAGATTTTAAGCCAACAACAACGAGAACATCACGGACGAAGAGGACACTCGATATAAAAACCAACTTTGGTCCATTAAAACATGAGACAGAACGAGTTTACAATCAAAATATCTATTATTTTTTGTTTTTACAAGTTTAAAACAATAATTACATGGCTATTTACAAATGCACAATTTTTTTTATGTATAAAATAAGTTAAAAAATTAAGAGCACAGTCTGTACACAATGTATGAACACTCACTTTGAAAACAATTGAACTCTTTCAGTTGTGTGACCCTGCTTGATGAGGAGCAGTAGCAGGTGGTCGTCCTCCACACTTTGCTTCGTGCTGCAGAGCTCCCTGCACCGCTGCGCCCCAGCTTTTGGTCTCTGCTCCCCAGGCTTCGTCTGTGGCCTGGACCCCCCTTTCTCCGTACGAGGAACAGTCGGTCCTCGTTCCCCGTCCTCGTGGTGGGCGTGCCGGTTTGGACTGTAAGAGCGCTGGAGTAAAATCGTGTCTTTTCTAAGTGCTCTTCTGTTTTTACCGCCACATTCTAAGTGCTTCACATTTTTCTTTCCTTCTCCTTGAATGCGCGGGCCGCCGCTGTGGCAAAGAACGTCTGTCCTACAGCTCATATCGGGGTGAGGTCAAAGTCGTCGTTGACCTCCACGAGCGGGATGTAGAACTCGGGGATCTCGAAGATGCTGGTGGACTTGTAGGTAGCTGGGTCCAGCTCCTGCAGTTTCAGCTGCCACTCCAGACGCTGCACGGCGTTCAGGGCCGCCGCCTCGTGCTGCTGCCTCATCAGAAGACACGTCTGTGGAGGGAAAAAGGCACATTATATATTTCACTCAAGCACATGTTCTTATTTAGATGAGGAACGTCTATGTACCAGGTGGATTTGGCCAGGAAATGACCACAAAGACAAACACAAAAAGCAGTCAGGCATTATGAGAGCACAAAGTTTCATCACTGCTGAACAATTCACCATCATGCTGTCGGACCCAAGGGTGCTGTAGATTAAAACTCCCCCTTTGATAGTGTTTCTTTTATTGAGCTACGATGGAGGAATGGCAACAAGAAGAGGGAATCTCACACTATAAAGACTGTCCACTGCTGATGCCTCATATTAACCTCATCCACGTCTGAATATATGTTTGAATACAGACTGTAGATTTTGTCCACCGTCACTTGCACTAAAAGGGATCTCTCTTTATGACCAGGAGGACTGATTACAGCACCAAACCTCTGTGTATTTGTACACTTCTACTGGTCGTCTGCAAGAAAGCAATAACTAAAAACTTGTTTAAAAGGAACCACCAGGTCGTAAACACTGGATGGACACAGTAAGAGATGTGTGATGGTGGTTTTCACTGAGAAATATGGAGAACTTTCCCATAACATGGAAAAAACGGATCAGCTTCACCACAAGCAACGAGGACACTAGATAATATGACATAAATAACAAGGACATAAATATTTACATATGAAAAGTGACAAAAAATTCTGAGGGGATCTGTTCCTGAAAACTGTTTTTATTTTGTGTGAGACTTGTAGACTTGTATCCAGAGTGTTTACATTTTCAATAAGAGCAGCCACAGAGTGTATCAAACTGCAAACTCTGTCACAAGCTCAGTTTACGTGCAGAGAACATCCACATCCACAATCTGTTCAAGTAATCTTGTTTTCAGTTCATATAGTTGTCAAAATAAAACAGGTAAATTTGTGCTTCCACTGTGAGACTTCAGATGTCCGTCTGTCACCGTTATTTAATGAGCTGCTGAGGCATAAAAAGGTCTGTGTCCATTTTCTGTTTGCTGAAAAAGCTATGTCACTGTGTTGGGGAGCGCTTCCAGCTTTTTCTTTATTGATGCATGGCACACGTTTATTTCTGTCTTTCTTAAAATTCACATTAGCAAAGTGGCTAACGTAACACTACGTTAACAGAGGGTTGACCACACAGTTAACAACAAGCTTACAACACATTTGGTGATAAAAGCACAACACTCACTCAGCAACTTCCAGCGTATGGCAATTACGCTCCTACAAAGGCTTTCCTGTCTTTGTTGTGATAGTTTCTGACTGACGAATCACACAGTAGCTTAAAGAGCGGCTGTTACGACACCAGTGCCTTTCTGTTCAGAGATTTTCACCTAGAAGCGCTCTGAGCGGCCACACAAAAAAAGTCAGGGGGCTCTGAAAAAGGTCCTTGGTGCAGCGCTTTTTCTCCAGGCAGTCGCATACGCATTCTCCTCATTGAGAACAATTGAAAAAAGACTCCAGCGTGGAGAAAGGCAAAACAAAAAATGCTATGTGGACATGGACAATGTTTGTAGTCCAAACTTTGCTCTGCCACCAGTTCTGACGTCAACCTTTGTTTGCTGTTTACTGATGTTGAGTTCATTAGCTCTGGCAACTAGAGCCTGCCATCTATGGTTCCTTTATAAAGTAAAATAACCTTTCAACATTTCATGTAAAAACTCACAACTTTGCTGAGGCAACAACAAGAGAAACATTTAGAAACTTTTTTTGGTATTCAGTGGTAAACATCGCAGATCATTTCCTGCTCTACGGTGAGTTTAAAGACGATTCTTCACTACAAATGCACCTTATAGTTAAAAAGGCAGTGGCCAGTGAAAACAATCATCGCGGTCTCACCTTCAGTTTGTCAAACTTGTCATCAACATCTTGTAACCAGGACATGAACTGCCTGGCGTTGAATCGGTCTCTCACTGACGTTTTGCCATCATCGCTCTGTGAACCAAACACACAACAACTCATCAAACGCACAGTATTTCTACACATCATCATGAAGAACTGACTGGAGACAAAACACACTACTCACCTGGACATCTTGAGGCATGTTGTACACTTCAGCGTCCAATAAAACTGTACAGGCACTGAAAGGCAGAGTCTGATTGGCTAGTGTTCTTGCTGCCCGGTAATGAACTCGTAAGACTTCCTGTTCATTTGAAACAATCAGCTTTTCCTGTAGGGGAGGAAGAAAATAAATCCAATGTTATATGAAGTATTAAAATGACATTGACTATGTTGAGCACTGATATCCATTTAAAGTCTTCAGGAGGGTATAATAACAAACACAGAGCTTCAAAATGTCAAGAGGCTTTCCAAAAAAAGGCAATTTGTTCCATTTCAGTCACTACAAGTGGCACTAAAAATGTCTAGAGGCACTCAATCCAACCAAAACAAAACCCTCCAGGAGTAAACTACATACCCTTTCAATGCTGTGTTGTAGTCGTAGTTTCATACGGACCACCTCTTGTTGTTTGAACATCTCTTTCAGCTGCTCAGGTAACGATGGAGGTGGAGTTATCTGTTCAGACACAACAATGGAGAAGGGGTCAGTTTAAAACACGTTGTCAATGCTGTGATGGGCTACCTGATGAGTCACTGTGCAGAGATCAGTCAGAAGAATATATTTATCATGTCAGCTAAGGTTCTAGTTTAGGTTACCTTTTTTACGTTTTACTTTATTTGCTTGACACTGTAAAATTTCATTATGTGGGCAATACCTCGACAGGGTTGACACGCCAAAGTATACTGTGGTGCTTTAAGGCTTGTAGTCCTGTTGATTTGATCAGTTATATATTGTTTCCTTTACAGGTATGCTATGCAGGATTTTCCTAAAAAACAACATAGACTCATACAAAAGTAATCCCTCTAAATCATCACTTGTGACCCACAAGAAGTGTGTGGCAGTTTTTTTTTCTGCAGAGACTCAGCCCTCTGCCTATAATATTTTATTTTGCTGCGTTCAGGACGTTCCTGGGCCTGTAGTCCCAGACCAATATTGGGCAGGGAGTTGGGGACATTATAAAAAGGAAACAACCAGATCCCAGACTGTAACAGCACGCATCCAAGAGGAAGGTGCGAAAATCGCAGACAAAGCACCAAAAAAACGCAACAATAGAGAGGCAAATCTGAGGTGCTCACAGCAGCCACAGGTTGTTGTCAAACCCACGACCCTGTGTTGCATATCATACCCCCTTCTCTAACCCTTTCACATTATATCAAATAAAGGCCAAAAGCCCTGAAAATATCTTCTAAAAAAACAGAGTCAAATCATGATCTGAGTTTGGCTTTCACTTTTGCTGCCGATACTGTGTACAAACAGTAACTGACCATTTCTGCATAGTAGCCCTTAAAGTTCTGGTTCGTTTTGTCGTTTTGTGCTCACTCCTGGTTTCTACAAACCATGGCTTCACAAGGAAATTGTTAAGAAATAAGTGACTATGATTATTGGATAGGAACAGGCACAATGGAGGCTTAATGTACGGTAAATTTATGAGGGGGAAAGTTACACAAGGATGGACACATCTCAATATACTAGTGCTAAAGTACACTGAGTAGGACATGAAAACAGCACCCTGCTGTTTTTACTCATTTTCACTCTGATGTATCAGAAAATCCCTGCACTCGTGTTGAAGCGCATATGTGTTGACATGGTTACCAAATGTGACGGTTCACGATCAGCAGATGGATTTAATAATAGTCGTCTTTTGAGTTCATGGTGAAATCACATATCTACTATCACAAAAACCTCTGGTTATTCATATGGTTTCGCACCATTAGTGGAGCAAATAAGATATGGTGATGATGTGGGTATTGGAGTTCGGGAGTTCAATTGACAGCTACCACGTCAGCCGAAACAAACTGGACCGAACCATTGCAACAAAGAACCCTGACATGCAGGCTGAGAATCAGAGCTGAACAATCTGATCTCAAATTAATGTCATGTTGAAGTGTAAAGTGAAGTGTGTCAAGTGTAAGAAGTTGTTTTGTAAAGTTCTGATTAGAAATGCAGCACTCACTGTTGGTATGCAGAGCTTGCTGAGTGGGTTCCCATCTAAGAGGTAGGATCCGTTGAAGGTCACATATTCATCATAATACTGCGGTGGCTGGGGGGTTACGCTGCACAACACTTTGCGCTTCTCCTCAATCTTCTTCCGGATGTGCAGGAACTCGTAGTAAGGGTTTGCCCTCTCTGTCTGGTAGGGCTGAATCTCCTCCAGCTTTACGGCGTCCACAATAGCAGCCAGAGACTGCTGGCCTCTCTCCTTATCCTGCTGAATCGTGGAGCACGGCTGGGAGCTCGACACTTTTGGCATCTTTCTCTTACGAGGATGGGGAACGTGGACGTCTACTTCCTCGTCTGTGGAGCGAACTTTGACCTTAGCCCCAGAGGAATCAGAATCCCGGTCTGCAGATTGTGGAGAGGAGCTCCCTGAGGCGCTGCAGGTGCTGCTGCTGCTACTACTACTACTACTACTGCTGCTGCTGCTGCTGCTGCTGCTGTCAGTCTGAGCTGCCGATTGGACGGTGCTTTGACTCTGCTCTTCTCTAGCTGAAGATGACTCTGGCTTCTCGTCGGCAGGCGTCACCTCCATCGGCTCTGAGCTAGCCTCTACCGTAGATTCAGAGGAGCCTTCTGTAGCAAGGTTGCCCTCAACTGTCGAACTCTCTGTTGTGACAGAAACAGCAGCACTGCTGTTGTTCTCTGAGCTCTGTGGGACGTCAGTCATCTCTTCAGCCTTGTGTTCAGGACTCGCACTTAAGGACAATGATGGAGGTATACTGTCCTTTTTCTCCATCTGAGCATCAAGATATGAACCTGCGCTGTCACTGGGAGTTCTTGAGTCCGAGCAGTCTTGGTCATTTACATCCATATTCTCTTGAGAACATTTGGACTCAGTGCTTGTTTGGCTAAAGCCTGGCAAGGACTCCCCTGCAGTGGAGCTGGGAATGTGCGAACTGGTAGAGGGTTCAGGACTTCCTCTACCTTCTGTTCTAGTGCTCTCTGTTTCCATACTCTCTTCTTCTGCTCCCTCAGCACTCTCGAGCGGTTCGTCTTTAAGATCAGAAACATGTGTGGTACCTGATTCTGTCTGCTGCTGCGTGCTCTCCACCCCAGAAACATTGAGCAGTTCCCTCTGCTGGAGGGGTTTTGTACTTGTACTTGTGAGCTCTGATGGCTCAGCACACGGACAAGCTGCAGGTGTCGATGGTTGATCTGAATCCTTGTTACTACACTCTGCCTGTAAGTTCTCTGTCGGACACTGGACATCCTTTACAACAGGCGGATCAGAGGAGGGAAGAGTTTTCTCTTTCTCTGTTGACCCTGTTTGAGAGCCACCGCACTCTGGAAGTGTCAGGTTTTTATTCTGAGGATCTTTGTTTGATATTTGAGGTGCTAAACCACCAGGAGCACTCCCCTCTCTCTCTATGACTGAGTCAGCAACTGAATTCACACATTGTTGCTGACTGTTGAGGCTCTCGTCTGTCTCTGCTGAGGTCTCTCTGATTCCTAGCTCCTCTGTAGGCTGGCTGGGTTTTGGCAGATTTTCAGCAACTCTACCTTCAGTCGATGAGTTGGCATCCTCGTCCAAAATAGCCCTGAGGTATGGAGACTCATGTCTGCTGGGCAGCAGCGTCCGATTACTTTGCTTCACATCTGGAAGACTGTTGCAATCTTTGTCGTGAACAGACGGCGATCTGGTGGCTTGAATGACAAGGGAAGACTGGAGGAATGCAGGTTGAGAATCCGAGGCTTCCAGGTTCATGTCAGAGTCGTACTCAATGTGTCTGGGTGTTAATGTTGTCGCCTGACACGAATCCTCTGAGCTGGCGACGGACACCAGGGACACGGACCTGGACATGAGGCCGCAGCGTTCGCTCTCTGGTCGCGGGGATCCAGTCAGACAGTTTTCCACAGCCGACATGACCTTTGCACTGATAGACGGCAAACTCTTTCCATCAAGCGACATTGTTCGGGGGCTGGTGCCGTCCTTCAGGGATTTATCTCTGCTGTGGACATCAGAGGCTTCAGAGCTTTTTGAGCGCATTAGCTCCTTACTCAGGCACTGTTCAGACTTCGTTCTGTCTTTAGGCTTGGTCTTCCCTGGATCTGCCAGAGGCCGCTGTTTAAGCCTCTCCCGCTCTTTTTGTTTTATTTTCTCCAGGTGTTTGCGATGCCACTGCTCAATCTCCTGGTCCTTCAAACTGAGCATGCGCTCAAAGCTGGTCTGCATCAAGTCATCATTCACAAGCCTTTTTTCTTTGGGCTTGGTGTCTCGTGTTGCTGGCGAGGCTTTGGATTTGGCCTTGTCTGCATCCATCTCGTTGGGTTTGGCCTTGCTGATTTTGGCCTGCTGCGAGCGGTCTTTGTGCCGCTCCTTATCCTTGTGTTTATCTGATTCTCTTTCCCGGTCTCTCCGGTCACGATCTTTCTCTGGTGTTCTCACAACTTCCTCCTTTGATTTCGTAGATAAGGACTTGCTGCTCTCGGACAGATAGCTCTTCTTCTCTTCTAACAGTAGCTTCAGATTGGAGCTTGAGGAAAGAGTCCCGTCTTTTATTTTCTCTCTCCTTTTCCTGTCACACTCCTTTTCTTTTGAGCGATCAGATTTACTATGATCTGTGGTCTTCTCCAGAGGTTTTCCTTTCTTATCTGAGTTGGTGCGTTCCTTTTCTCTGTGATCCCCAACGCTATATTCTCTGTCCTGCCTCTCCCTATCAGACCGCTTGTCGAACTTATCTTTATTTTTCCTGCCGTCCTCATGCTTTTTAGTTGTGGATAAAGATTTCAGTTTCTCATTCTCTTTGTAGTTTTTATCTCCAGGCGAGTGGGTAGAAATGGTTCCTGTTCTTTCTTTTTCCTTCCAACGATCCACTGAATTCTGTGTTTCAGCTTTGTCAGCATGCTCCGTTTTAACCTTTTTTTCCTTGTCAAGATGCCTTTTCTCCATTTTCTCTGAATCCTTTTCCTTTCCTGGGAGCCTCTTGTCAGTTTTCTCGCGTGAGCCTTTTTCTGAGAGCTCCAGCTGTTCTTGATCAGCTGTGATCCCACTTATGGGTTTCTCTTCTGTCTCTTCTTTCATGCTGTTGCTCTGCAGCGACTCCTCAGGAATCCGCCCTGAGCCGTGGCAGTCCACTCTCTCGTCACGCTCACTCAGCTTTGAATCCTTTACCTTCTCCTCTTTACCAACAGCCTCCTTCCGCTCTTTTTTCACAGCCTTGTCTTTTTCTCGCTCCTCTCTTGGCCTCTTTTCCTTGCTGCTGGAGTGTTTCTCCTTCGTGTTTCTCTCATCTTTGACAGGGGAGGAATCGGAGGTCTTCTGAAGTGAGCTGTTGTCTTCTCCTTCCTTTTTCACTGGCAGATGTTCATCTGTCTCATCACTTTTGAAAAAATTCTCTTTCCAGAACTCTCTGTCAAACTCCAAATTCCTGTGGCTGTCTTTCCTAGCCTCCTTCTGCCTGTGCCGGCTCCGCTCTGCCTCGTATTCCCTCCTGTGTTTGTCTTTCTCCTTGTGTTTAAGTTTATGCTTCTTCACCACTTTGCCATCTAAGTCAGTCTTCCGTAAGGCACCCTCAGAGCTGTCGACACTGTTTCCTATGCTGCCATCTTTGTAAGGACTCGAATGACCATCATCCCCGTCTCCACTGGAGTCTTTCTGTTGATGTTTGCTCTTTTCCTTGTGCTTACACCCCTTGGTGCTGGAGCCTTCTGTGCAGTAGTCTGCCTCTGTGTAGTGGTTGAATTTGACACCGTCCACCGGACATGAGCTGTCACTGATGGAAATGCACATTTTAGTATTTTCCTGTTTGAGTGGTGTTTGTTTATCTGTCAGGCTGTGGTTCAGTTTTGGGGATTTTATGGACGACAAATGGAAGAGGTGGACGGACGAGTCGTCTTTAGGACTGAAAGACATCTTGAAGGAGTCTTCCTCCCGACCCTTTTCTGTGCTCTCGGACACGGTTGCCAGAGAGAGGACCAAAGTTTTGCTGTTCTCTTTCCCATCCTCTTGGTTTTCCTTGTTTTTATTCTGGCTTTTGCTCTTCCTCTTGACTTTACCCTTATCCTTCTGCTCAGCATTCTCCTTTTTTGACCTTGTGTCCACTTTGAGAGTCTCTGAGCTCTGAGAGCAGGTGGGAGAATTCCTTTTCTCTGACAGGCTCTCCATCTCGTCGCTGGAGGTATCCGAGCTGCAGTGGACACGGGGCGTCTTCTGCTTTTTTGACTTAGAGGAGGAATCCCCTTTTCCACTTTGCTTTCCTGCCACGTGATTCCTATCTTTCTCCTCCTTCTCGCGCTGCCGCAGTTCCCTCCGGAGGATGTGTCTGTCGTTAAGGGCTTTACTGAGATCCTCCTCCTCTTCCTCGTCCTTGAACTCGTACTCATCCAGCCCTGGCATGGACGATGATGCTTTCGTGGCTGGTTTGCCGTCTGAGTCCTTTTCAGTATCGGAGTCTTCCATGTTGTCATCAACACTGGATGGATTGACAGACGGGGGGTCTTCAGACTCTGCAGAGAAGAAAAGACCAATTTTTAAATGATACAATTCAAGTACATAAAGCACTTTATCCCAGGGCTGCTACTAATGATTATTTTCATTGTCAATTAATCTGTCGATTATTTACATGTTTTATCAATTAATTGTTTGGTCTAAGATGTCAGAAAATGGTGGAAAATGTTGCTCAGTGTTTCCCAAAGTCAAAGATGACATGCAAACCCAAGCAGTGATAGATATACCATGTTGTCTTCAAACACTGTTTTCTCTATGACACATGCAATTATATTATTTATTTCCCCTTGATTGAAAAAGAGAAAAAAAAACTAAACCTATAATAAAACTTGTCAAAACTGTACCTATATTTATCAAAGTATATGTAGTCCGAGTAAAGCCCTAAACACACTGTCTGGTCCATCTACAGTGAAAACACGTACGCATCATGCTGTAACGCGGAGTGAATCAAAGTCTTGCATAACATTGAGGTTAGTATGTTAATATGTGACTATAACCGGGAGCTCAGCCAAACACTACGGCATTTTCTGCATACCTGAAGAGCTGTCCTCTTGGTCCGACAGCGCAACCTCTCCCTTTAATAGCTGCTCCAGCTCCTGAGAGTCTGCCACATCCACTGGGCGCTCCCCACGCTTGTTGGCCTGGAAGGCGTTTCCACCGTGGCGTAGCAGCAGTTTCACGATCTGTATCAAACATAACAGGAATTGAGAATCTCAAGACAAACATCAAGGTATATACATCAAATAGAAACTGTTACAAACAACAAAATTGCAAAAACTAATTGTGACAACTTATGTACTTTATAGTGTTACCTGTGTTGTTGTTTGTAAATGCTATTCATGATCATTTGGAATCCATCTTCTGTGTCAGGAACACACTTAAGATGTTTTATTTTCAATCGGACAGCAGCTCAAGCTATTTTTCTATTTCCAAATTTAACTTTTTTTGACTTAACTTTGAGTACAACTGGTTTAGTGATGTAGTTTTCACCGCAGACTGGCATGACCGAGGATATTCATATAATAATAATAATTGTTATCATTGTATGACTACTGTTAATGTCTACATCTATCTACATTACACTATATCAAATAGACATGTGGGGCGTTGGTGGCTTAGTGGTAGAGCAGGCGCCCCATGTACAAGGCTGTTGCCGCAGCGGCCCGGGTTCGGGTCCAGCCTGTGGCCCTTTGCTGCATGTCACTCCCTTTCTCTCTCCCCCTTTCACGCTTGTCTGTCCTATCCATTAAAGGCTGAAAAGCCCAAAAAAATATCTTTAAAATAAATAAATAAATAAATAAAATAAAAATAAAAAATAAATAAAAATATCAGACATATAAGACCTGCGCCAAGACCTTAATCAGCAGTTTTAAATGTGTAATTTATTTTCAAGTCCTATACGACAGTGGAAGGACAAACTTCAAGCTCTTACATCTTTATGCCCACTGCTGGAAGCATCATGGAGTGGCGTGTCGTCATCCAGACCCTGCGTGTTCACCTCTGCACCTGCTGCTATTAAGACCTTGGCCACATCGTAGTAACCAAGATTACAGGCTTCATGAAGAGGAGTCCAACCTGGTGAGAGACAGAAAACAGCAACACCAGAGTTTAATTTATTAGTTAAGTTCAAATTTTACCATTAAGTTTATTAATTTCAGACAGATTTCTGATTGAAGATAAAAAGAAAAAAATAAAGAGAACAAATTAAGCTTTATAAACAAAGGGCACAGAAGGAAATAAGATGCACATTGATGTCCTTCTTATTATCTCATCATGAGATATCACCTTTGAATAAGCAGCTGTTATTCAGCTGTTGTCAGCTTTGTGTCATTAATAGCCACCATACAGACATGATGAGAGCTGTTAATGATCACCCCCCAGGCCATCGTACCTGCAAAGTCTTTGACGTTGACGTCAGCTCCCAGGCTAATGAGCTCTTTAACTTGCTTGGCGTCTCCCCGGATGGCAGCCATGTGAAGGGGAGTCTCCCCTCGCTCGTTCCTCTTGTTGACCTTGTCCTTCTGTCGAGACGAGGCGCTGCTGGGGACTTTCTTCTGCACAGGGGTCGTTTGTGAGGGGTGACTGGGAGTAGAGTCTGGACACAGACGGGGAGAGAAAAGCACTTAATTGATGCTGGAAGCAAAAGCCTGTCACGGGTTGAGATAACTACCTGAATTAATGTGCAAGGCACTGGATTGAGCAACGACAGAGAAACTGTTTTTACAGAGAACTTCAAAGACTAAGCTTCTATGTGTTGATGTGTTTTAGTAAGTATTCATTAAAGACTCGTTCAACCTTTTGGGACATATGTTTATTGGCTTATTGCCAAGTTAGATAAGATGATCTATATCACATGGTTTGGTAAATTTGTAGCTACAGCCAGCAGCTGGTTATCTTTACAGTAAGACTGGACAGAAGGGGAAGCGGCTAACGTAGCTCTGTCCAAAGGTAACAAAACAAAATTAGTCTGGCACAACCTCAGTTAAACCACAAATTATCATTTTTTTATGGTGCATTTCCAAGAGTTCTTGCAATACCGCTAGGGGATGCGCTGCTCCACTCAACTGGCCGCACTGATGGGCTTTCCGTTGGTGACGTACCCTATCGTGGAATGCACCTGACTAGATAAACACACTGCTAATTGGGCGGTCCCTGGTTCTCTGCTTTCCGTTTCAAACAGGAAACAACATGGTAGGCTGCTAATAAGCTTTCTATTATTCTATCAAAACAAACCAACAAAATCCATTTGTAAAAACATCTGAGGCAAGAAACAGGTAATGCCACTAATGAATCTTTTTTTCATTTGGAACTACATCACCTAGACTGACAGCTTGGTCAAAGTTTCACTAGCCAGCTCCATTGTGCTGGACGGCCTCATTGGCATAAAGCTGAATCTAGGCTACTTCCTGCAATTACAGATGCACCACAACTTCTCCTCCAAACTCGCTGTCACACTCCCACCATGCATTGCATGACTGCTTCTTTGTTGCCGAATCTGGTGTAAATGCGCCGTTGCTCTTCTGCTTTTGTAGAGATTACATAAGCGAGATATGTTTTGATTAATGAGCTCTTGAGATGCTGGTAAGTGAATTTCGTTCTGCTTCTGATAGAGCAGCTATTCCGCCTGCTCTCCGGTCTTTATGCTAAGCTAAGCAGCTGCTAGTTCCTGCTTGGACAGACACAGGAGAGTGGTATCTCCTCAGCTAGCTTGTGGCATAAGCGAATGAGCATATTTCCCAAAATAAGCAATGAGCAAGGATTTGATTGAGCAACCACAGTAACACTGGTTTAACTAGATGCCTGTGCTTACTTGTGTCTGTGTGTGTTTAGCATGTATGTACTAATTGTCCTTGTCTCACAACTACTCAGAACCGATCACTAACAAAAAATTATCTCAGTCAACTTCCCCAGTTACATACTTGATGGCAACTGCAATATATCTCTGAGAATAATCATACTGAGCCGTTTTTTTGCAGTCGAGTAACTGCATTAAATATGAAACATTGCCCTATTCTCAAACAACCCTGAAATATTAGAGTGCATGTTTGTCAAAACGCTCAGAGGCATGACTCATCCAACAGTAAATATACTCTGAGCCATCTTGAGGATGTGGTTAAGGTGAAAGGGCAGGCACACAAACCTGGACTGTTGGCAGTCATCTGCATTAGGAGAGCCATCTGTTTGCGCTCTGACAGAGGATACCCAAACAAAAGGTTGGGAGCCTGGGACTTCTTGCCCCCAGCCTCCTTCTTCACCTTCTTCTTGTCTGGTCCATCTTTATCTGTAAACACAACCGAGAAAGATTAAAGAGAACAGTCCGGAAAAAATGTCCAGCAGCAATTTCATCGTCACAGTGACACCGTTTTCCTCTTTCCCTTGTATCTGTTGAGAACGCGGAGAAACAGATGACAAGCATGAGGTTTCAAAAAAGGGGGACAAAAAAAGACAGCATTCTCTTAAGCCAGCCAAGTAGCCGCCCCGTCTCCATCAGTCGGTTGTTACTAAACACAGACATGCGTGAGCTGTAACGGTGGCAGATGCAGGGCGAAAACACACACACGTGCATGTGTGTATGTGTGTTTACAGCAGCATAGTGGCGCAAAGTGGGTGACGTGACTTGTAGAGGACACGGGGGCTGAGGATCGGGCTGCAGCGATTACCTGCGTATATCCTGCAGGGAGGCACTAATCTCTCTCCCCAGGTCTCACTCGACTGGCCTGGGTCTGAGTCATCTACAGTGCAAAGCAGAGAGGATGGGGAGGGGGAGAGAGGAGGGAGGGGAGAGCAAGGGGGGAGGTGGAAGGGTGGGAAAGCACTGCATTAACGCTCGCTCACTCTCTCTCTCTCTCTCTCTCTCTCTCTCGCCCTCTTCCTCCTCTCAAATACATTCAGGCACAAAGACAGACTTGCACTCCACGCACAGATTATGAGTCATGGCAACACAGGAGACAGGAGAGAAGATCCGACGTGGTCAGTGGAGTCATTACTTCCCTTTTTCCCTACAGCTGATCGACACAGGACCTGCGAGGGAAAGGCTGCTGGAAGGCAAAGCCACCCTCCGTGCTAGTTTAGCTTTACAACCTGCGCAACATAAATTAAACTCAGTGAATTCAAAATTGAGGGTTCTCGTCTGTCAGACTGACGCAGGACCACACAATGAAATGCTCTACAGAGGAGATGAAGAGAAACCTACAGGACCTCAAACTCTCTGTTAAACACATTACTGTACTTCATCTACTGTAATTATGGCTGTATGACACACTAACCTATTTTTAGCTCTCAAATCTGATGTAAACATACAGTTAAAAGTCTGACTACATGACAGAAGCTGAACAGTTTATTTACACAAGACAGAGAGGTAAGATTAAGACCTCAAGTTTACAGTGTTTCCAATGTGAAGCTGAGCAGTTGAGTAAAGCATTTTTATATTCAGCATAACAGTGACCAGAAACTTAAATAGAGCAGTTACCATCGCACGTCTTCTCACGACTGCATAAACAATATCAGGTCTTAAAGGAGAAGGCTGCTGTTCTGTACTTTTGTATTTATGTTTTATTATTTGTCTCAACAGATTCCTTAAAAAGACTACAACAGACAATATGTTAGTCCACCTCACAACGCATTACTTGGGGACTATTTTCAGTGGTGGATTAATACACATTTGGTGGCCTAGAAATTTCAAGCACCAGGACAGTGTATGTTAGACTCAGTCAACATAAACTACGCAGCGCAACAATGTGGATTCTTGATGTGTGCCTGGACAAGAATTGAGGTTAACTGCACAAAGGAATACGGATGTAGAAGGCATTTGGCTACACAGACAACAGGATTTGATGACAATGATTAAAAATACAGAATATCACCAGCCTTATCCCTTAAAAAAAACAAGACCACAAAACAGGAACTTGGTTAAGTCTCTATAATCAACACAACAGGCCACAACTTCATCAACATGGTCAGATTTTGAGTCTAATGCAGAACAAGTGGAAACCCTTTGACCTATTAGCGGCATCTAAAGAAAACGTTCAACAACAGACCACCGGGGGGCAGTGTAAGGACATGGCAGCCAGCCAGCAGCATGGCTGTTGAAAGAGGAGCAGGGAGGAGCAGCAACAGCTCTTACCGGTGTCTGAGTCTCGCTCCTCGGTCTGGAGCGGACTGGTAGTGAAGGAGAGCTTGCGCTTCATGGAAGACTTGGCTTTCCCTTCCTTCCCCAGCAACTCACTCCGGTCCAGCTTCGGAGTTTTGGTGAAAGGGGACAACTTGTCTTTGCTCTGTTTGATATGAGAGGGAAATTAAAAAAAAAATACAAATCAGGCATCAAACACAACAAAAGGTGTGGCAACATTTATGACTGGAGTCTGTCTGCGTGTGTAAACAATACAGTCATGACGGTAAATAAACTGAGGCGGCCCTATGATAAAAAGATCTGTTAAACTAGCTCGACAACCAAGGCTTGAGCTTACAGTGCAGGTAGTGTTTCAGATTAGACTAAAGCTTCCTAAAACATGACACTAACATGGCAAAGTGCAGGTGGTTATATTACAGGCACTGTGTTGTGTCTCTGCAACATATTGTTTGGGTCCTGCAGGCAGCAGGTTTGCCTGCATGACTCAGTAAAATCTTATTCCCAAGGCAGGGTCTCTGCCAAGTGAGGAGTAAAAGATCAGGAGTGACTCGTTTTTTCTGTTTTTACACACAGAATAAAAATATGAAAGAAAGAAGTCTATTCTTAAGGTACTAAGCTTGTTTCAGTGAACTCCAGGAGTAGCGGTAAATACTAATAGACTTATTAGATGAATGGCTTCCCTTTAGTCTGTGAGACAAGCTGTACTTTGCACTCACATTTTAATATTTCACACTGATGCAAACCTTTTACACATATGTTTAGATGTTAAAATACATAAAAAGAAAGCAGAAAGAAAGCTACACATCTTGAGGATGGCTTTGCATGTCTAACAAATAAAATAATTGAGTCAAGACTATATAGGCTGGGTCAAATGTAATAAAACAGAGGACTCAAAATAAACTATATACAATATGAACACAATATTGTTTATACACAGAAGGGCGCTTAATGTTAAACACAAGTAGTCCCACACTGAGGTTAAGTGCATTTCTTTTGGTGACCAAAGTCTGGGCCATAATTAAGCTAAAAACACAACAACTCCCACTTCACAAGACAGAAAATGTTAAGTTTGATCCCTCCCACATGCAGCTGCTATTTGCTTTTATGAATATAACTTTGGTTTTCACTGCATCAATTAAAAATTGTTTTGCATGTGCCTGGAAAGGGTTCACAAAATACTGAAACTGTGGTAGGGGTGGTGACAGGGAAAAACTCCATCATACGCCACTGATGATAGCACCCACTGCATCAGGCCTAAACATTAGTATTATCTGCATTATAACAATGTCTTACAATTCCAGTTACCGGGTACTTCTGCACTCTGATTTGCAGACAAAGCTCTTTCCGTACGCGTACTTTAGTGAGCTGCACTTTGGTGCAGTAAAATACATTTCTGGCAGGAGGAAAAATGTCTGCAGTGTGGTGCTTCTTTGATCTCAGTGAAGCAATGTTCCAGCTGTGCAAAGCTGAAGTGTCTGGCAGTGTTAGAAGTGGAGGAGAGTTAAGATGAGAAGCACTTCTGCCTTAAAAATAAAAGCAAGACATAATTGTCTCTCTCGTTTATGAAGAAAGGGATGAATAAGCAGTGCTGGTATAACAATATAGGCGATAAGATATTGTTACAGTACTGCTGAATCACGTCTAATCAAAACATTAGCATCAGTGTCAACATGTGGTGCAAATAGCTACAAGGAATAGCATAGCTAGGAGGTTGAATGTGCTCCCTGCCAACACCCAGATGTGTGTATCTAAACCTCATGTCTACAAGTGTTACAGCAAATGGGTAATAATGAGCGTGTTTACAAGTTGCAGAGATATGTATACAAATGTCTTTGAGGGAAAACTTATCACCATAATGAAACAAGAGGTGAGCGGGTGCATTTAAGTACCAAGACATAAAATGCACACTCTCTGAGGGAAGTTCTGACTGAACCGAGGCATCTTGATAAAAAGTCAAGTCTGCTTTACCACTTCTACATCTTGTGGTCCTCCGTGCTAACAGTTAATAGAGCCCCATTCGCACAGGACTAGTATTACCAGGGGACCTCATGTGATTTAGAAATTACCCCCCACCCCCACATGAACCTACTGACATTATCCCCAAGATACGATGCGTCATTTTTGACTCCACTCTACACAACGCAAACACTACACAGCACCACTCGCTGTGATTTACAGTGTTAACCTCCTTCTGTTTTTATGTGGGTTGAACAAACAGAAGTGACTCTGTCAGACACCGTCAAGTCATCCATCTCATTATCTTCTGAGATTTCGCTCTTCTGGATCGGAGCTTGCTCTTTCTGAAATGGGTCTCCATGCTGTGTAGCTACGTGAGCCTCCTGCACCCAAAATGCTGTCAACGCTTTCATTTATATTTGCCAACCCAGCCTCCATAATGCTCGACCAGGAAAGAGGCAGGAAAGAGGCAGAAAAGAGGCACAGAGAAAACAAACAAACATCACATGACCTCTGCCTTTGGTGAAATATGGTCAGTAATTCATGGTGGACTTACTAGAGGTCCTCATGTATCACTATTCACATGTGAATAGGGCTCAAGCCAAACTGCTAACATTACAGCCATGTCTCAGGTAAATATTGACAAATCACAATTAAGGCACTCAAATACAGGCCACGTGTAAGATGACTTGGGACTCGGGACAGCTTCTCAGTGAACCCTGAGGTTGTTATTGTTTCATCAACTGCTGTTTCCAAGGTCAAAAATGAACTCCAAACCTCAATTTGTATGCCAACATGGACAAGAAGTCCCCAAAGTGCTCTGAAAAACTGGAAATTTTAATATCTATAATTCCATGACAACTGATGAGGATTGTGTTATATGATCTCCATCTCCTAAATGAACTGTAAGGCAAGATTAATTTATTAACTGCTTAACAAAGCCTTGACATGGGATCCAATACTGTGCTACGTATCTGTATGATTTAGGTCAAAATCAAAAGCAAACAAGCCCACATTTCATGGAGCTCTAGACAGTACAAAAACACAGAAGAGGGCAAAGTGAAAACACAAAAATAACTGTGGCATAATTCTCACTCAAGAGTCTATTCTGTGTCTGTGCTCACATACCTTCTTCCCCGCCTGCTTATCCACCATGGCTCCATCTCTGTCGCTCCCAGGTTTGGCCATGGTGCGGCACCTGACTAGCTGTGACAGCTACAGCACAGTAGGTTCATCATGCACCTGGAGACAGAAAACAACAGCAATGAGAAGGATTTCAACATTGCCACGTCACAGTCTGAGTGGATGACTGCCTGGCCTAGTGTTCCTTTAGACTCGGTGATAACAGGCAGTGACACTGGCGAGAACAAGAGGTATATTTAAGTACAGGTACAAGAAAAGTCTTCCCAGAGACTGCGCTTTCACACAAACGTCTGCATCACAGAGGAAACAAGAGCCAAGTAAAGACAAGTCACTTAACCCAAGAGAGGAGCGGAGTGGCAGCGTATGACACAGCACTGCTACAAGGTGTAAACCAGCTGTGTTACAGGATGTGCATTGAGTGGTTCAGTAATCAGGGATTTTTATTGAAATTTCCATTCCACTTCTTGAGACAGACCCTAAAAATACAGGCAGGAAACAACTACACAAGGTAGCATGAATCACAGCTTTAGGGACTCAAGTTTCTAAGAGGAGAACGTCCCCCATGCATGTTGTCACTATGGTCTACTCATCAGTGTAACCAAGCTTCCCCCTGATGTGGTTTTTGTCAGTGTAGTAACACGCGCAGCAGAGTCAATGGGGGCACTGTGGGCGCCTGCAGTGACTGAAGAAAGTATAACACTCGGTTGAACATGCGCACAAAGCCGACATGGCATGTGTCAGTTATCTTGTCACATGAAGAATGCAGTTTTCAGTCACAAGATCCTCTTTCTCTTGTACTTTCAATGAACTTTCCCTGATTTTACAGAACCAGTATTTCTTGGGTCCAATGAAAGCACCGCAAACAGTAAACTCTATATAAGGACACCTGAGAGCCACTGATAAGCTGTGAAGCATGGGACAGTCCCATTACTGTGTTATTCAATTACAACTTCACTATGATCTTTTTAGTTAACATTTAATTCACAAAGAAAAGAAACTAGCATGATTTTTTTCAGTATTGCAGTTATTCACACAGCAAACACACTTCTACTGCATGTAAGTTGCTTTAAGAGCACAAATTTTCCCATCATTTCAGGGGATTTCTTCCAATCAGAAACAAAATTCCTGTCGGGGCAGAGTGCTGTTTTGATAAAATTATTAGAGTAAATCAATTAATACTTTGCTTTAGGTTCCAGCTTCTCATGTGAATATTTGCTGTTTTCTTAGTCTTTTATCACAGTAAATTGTACATCTTTGGATTTTGTACTGCATGTCAGGCAAAACAAGCAATTTGATGCCAATTTAGGGCGCATTCACACCAGGATAGTTCGGGGGACTCGGTTCAATTGGGCGGGGAATGCCTTCATTTGATTCAGTTCACTTTCACACTGCACCTTTTAAAGCAGACCAAACCGCCTGGACAACAGCCGCTCGTTTGGGGGCAGTATTGCCCTAAACAACCACTGACCAGGAAGAAAAAAGCATGAGGAAGAAGAAAACACTGCTCAACGATCGGCCAGGACCGAAAAACTGCAATCCATCCCCTTCAGCCTGCTTGGTCACCACAAAAACAATGGAGCGACACCAAATTTATATCAATAAGCGCCTGCACCTCCTCACTACTCCACGTCTGCTCACGAGACATTTTCCAACTTTTTCTTTTTTTACCTCTGCATCTCCCAGTTCGTGCTGTTGGCTTTGTTTTTTTTTTCTACTCAAAATGTACTGCGCTCTACGTCACCTCCTCTCTTTGGTTTGCTGGATAGTCCGTTTGCATTCCCCACTGTAAGCGAACCGCACTCCCCAGTTTTCAAGCAGACCAGGGTTCGCTCGTTTGGTCCGCACCAGAGTTCGAATGAGCGTTCACACCACTCCAAACAAAATGAACTATCCTTGGAAGCGGACCAGGGTTCGTTTAAAGCAGACCACATAGTGCCAGTGTGAATTCGTCCTTAGATTCTGGGAAACTATGATGACCATAGCTCAGCATAGATGGCCTGCTATCCCAGCACCTTCCAATTTGAGCTCACCTGTTTTTTGTTTTTTTTCATACTGGACCTTAAAGGCAAAGGAAGGTAGCAAATTCCCACATTAAAGTAACTGTAACCATCAGCAGTTAAGCATTTTTGCTATATTATTTAAAAACACATGCATCTCACAACCATTTAACCTAGCACAGTTTCCAGAAACATCCAGTGTATATGTACTGTTTATATCTACATATGCAGCTATCCAGTCATTTGGGTCTCTGTGGCTACAGCAGGGACTGAAAGGCATTAATCCTGTGAGACTAAGACATTCATCAGACTACATTATGTACAGTACGTCTAAAGATTAGCAAGGGCTTTGCAATGCTAACCAACCCTGAGATGTAAACAAAGTCTTGGAAATGGTAAAAAGAAAGTAAGTGGTTGCTTTTCAATTACAAATAAAGCAGACAGGCTATAAAGGAGATAAGTACTGTTGCAAAATGTAGATTTTATGACTTGAGATTCAAGCTTTCCAGTTCTGTAAAGTGCACAGTCAACAGTGATACTACCACAATGACAGCACAATCTATCTATACCTAAATACTGAACAAAATCAAAAACATACTACCACTGACACTAAATGGATGTAAACAGACTTAAGGTCTGTAATTATGAGATATAATCAAGATAACAAGCACGGACTAGCATACCATGCTTCATCTGGAACATTAATGTGGCGTATTAAGGATTTATGTCAAAGCCACAAGTCTTACCAGTTAAAGAAGCAAAAGCACTCTGAGACGATAACGGCGTTAACAGAGCAGGAAACTACTGCTGTTGTTACCCGTTCTGCTGTTGACATTTTTAATGTATGAACTGTCAAGTGTCAATTTATGGATTTTCAGATTATAGGATTTAGATCGATTGCTGTGATATGTGTTTTGGATATAGCGTATGTTTTTTTTTTAGATTTGAAATGATTAGTCCATCAATTAATTAGTAAATTCTTAAAAAAAAGTTAATATTTTGGAATCAATTAATTGTCTTTTTTTTCTACAGTTCATTAATTGTGAGGATTTGCTGATCGTCTCTGCTTTATATCTTCATTCATCTTCTAACCACTTCATCCTCTTGGGGGTCGCGGGAGGGCTGGAGCCTATCCCAGCTGACATTGGGCGAGAGGCAGGGTACACCCTGGACAGGTCGCCAGACTATTGCAGGGCTGACACATAGAGACAAACAACCATTCACGCTCACATTCACACCTACGGACAATTTAGAGTTATCAATTAACCTAGTCCCCAATCTGCATGTCTTTGGACTGTGGGAGGAAGCCGGAGTGCCCGGAGAGAACCCACGCTGACACGGGGAGAACATGCAGGCTCCGCACGGAAGGGCTCTCACACCCGGGATCGAACCGGCAACCCTCTTGCGGTGAGGCAACAGTGCTAACCACCACACCACCGTGCTCCCCTGCTTTATATCAATATAAATTAAAATAGCTTTGCATTTTGTACCATTTCCTGACACTGTATTGACCAAGCAATCAGCAAAAAATATTAACAAATTATGCCTAATCTTTAATAAATAATAATTGTTAGTTTAGTGTTCTTATGTAATTTTATTTTGAATGGGCAATTAATCATTATTAGGCTAATCAAATTTTGAGTTTGTGTAAACATGAGGGACCATGTTAGGAATAAGAGTTTACACTTTACATGTTATCCCTTGGGCTGTTTGTCTTCTATATCCATAAATGAAATCAATCCATTAATCAATCAACACTACAACACATTACAAGGATTTAATTACATCTTAATTACATCTTGATACACAGCAGGGCAAATCTAAAGGGTTACACATGCCCTTGGCCTTTCCAGACAGAATCCATTGGTACTTGGCACTTAATTATCATGAATAAGATGACTGGACATTTCAGAGGAATCCAATATTTTGTTTCTCCAGATATCTTTACAACCTTTGCTGATCCTAAGTAATAGTACAGTGTTGACAGGTATCGTTTTTCCACTACACAGCCCTGCTGCTCAGCTGAGGCCAGTGAGAGGTCCATCATTAGTCAGCAGATAGCCGGTATGCAGCAGCATCGTCATTCAGGCAGCTGAAAGGGAGAATTGAGCAGCCCACAGTGAACACGTTGGTGTAAAGAGGCTAGTGTAAGGGGGGTATTAAAGCGGTATGGACAGCCCGGGACCAGACCAGAAAACAAACGCTGACAGGACTCCAATCTGGCCCAGAGAGGAGGCGAGGAGGGTGTGACTATAATTACAGAGGTATTTGGGCACTCGCCAGTTTGGCATTCTCATTCACTGCCGTTTCATGAGCAGCTCAGGGCTGCATGAGCCCCTGCAAGCTCTGCCATTAACCTTGGGCTGTTTCAAGTCTAGATCAAACCCTGCCTTAATGACTACTACAGTTCACAGAAACCATGGCAGAGATTAGTTCAACACTGGATCCCGTACAGTGAAAACAGTGATAGCAACATTAACCCAGGCAACTTTTCACTTCCAGTGAAACTGAACGGCAACAACAGAATCAGATTCAAACTGCAAAATCACAACAGTATAAAGGGTGAGAGATGTACAAAGGCTGCAACTAATGATTATTTTCACTATTGAATCGTCTGCCAAATATCCTCAACTAATACAATAAACGTTTTGTCAATAAAATGTCAGAAAATAGTGAAAAAATACCCTTTATAAATTTCCGGAGCCCAAGGTGACATCCTCAAATGTTTTCCATCTAACACCCCCAAACCAAAAAATATTCTATGTTGAAATAAAAACACTGAAAAGCTGCAAATCTCTTCACTGAAAAGGCTGTGACCAGAGAATAAAAAATATTAATCTATTATCTAAAATAGTTGCGGATTTTTTTTTTTTTTGCCAATTGACTGACTGATTAATAGCAGATCAGAAACAATTGGTCAACAGATTAGTTGATCAAAAGAAAATGAATTGGCAACTATTTTCGATTATTCACATAAGTAATTATTCAAGCAAAAGCCCCCCAAACTCCTTCGTTCCAGCTTCTAAATTGTGATGATTTTCTGCTTTTGTTTGTGATAATTAATTTAATACCTCCGGGGTTTTTACTGTTGGTTGGACAAAAAAAACACATTCACAAGACATCACACTGGGCTTTGGAAAAATGTGATTTACAATTTTCTGATGTTTTTGAGACCAAACACTTAACAGCATGATTGAGAAAATGATCAACAGATAAAAGCGATAATGAAAATAATCATTAGTTTGTAGCCCCATTACTATTGGTCCAACTCTAGAAGTATACAATCCTTCTGTCCGGGACATGAAGTCATGTGCTAGGCTCTGTTTGACATGTAACCACATTGCAAGGGCTGGGTACCGAACTTTGATACCACCATGGCACCGACTGAATTCCTTCGATGCTACGGAGTATTGAAAAATTCCTTGTCATTTAGTCCCGAATTACGATACCCAAGAAGCCATAAGCATGCAGCATGCTTGTACCAAGGTCTAATGCTGGTTAGTTTCTGTCTAACATTACACGTTACAGAGCCATGCAGGAAAACACTACATTACACCTAGAGATGGGACATGTGAATGTGTGTTGTTGTATTTTGAGAGGCTTACTCCAGTGTGTGTCACATAGATGTAAAAAATGTCTCAGAAAAGATCTAAAGAGTGGCTCCGTTTTAAAAGGACGATGCCAATCGCGCACAATGCATTATATACAAGAAGGACATTGACGCAAAGACCAGAAACACAACAAATTTGATGAAATACTTGCATGTAGTAAACTTGAGAGCAGAAATTTGCTCTATGTTAGACTGCAAGAAGAAGAACGGACCACAGCCATTTTCCTCTCAGCATTAAAATCTGCCCAACGTTACAGAGTCTCCTTCAAAATTTTCACCACCGTATTCCCCCTCATCCAAGATTCCTAAAACCGCACTATGATGACTGGGATTTTAGCAGGTACTGTTTAGCAAATATAGAAATTTTGCCATCTGTACTTTGACTAAATGTAATGATACTGTAATACGTGGAGTGACTTGAACTTAGATGAAGTTGTGGTAACATTATTCTTTTATACTGTTAAACTGCTTTGAGTGGGAAAATGCCAAGGTGCCGAAACGTAACACTTAAGAGTTGAAACATACTGCTTAAGTTAAACCACAATGTGGTAAATAGGTTTATATCTTTTATGTTATGAAACTGCTTTGTGTGTGTAAAAAGCCAAGGAGCTGAAAAATAAAATTACAGATTTGTACTATGATGTGTAATGTTAGTTTTCTTTCTCATTACAATGGATTTTATAAAATTGGTAATAAAAAAAGAACTGTTTAGGAACCCGTATCAAATTCAAGTTATCAGTACCAGTATCAAAATCTTTTGACTGATACTCTGCCCTACTACACATTACTGTAACAGTTTCAGTGGATGACCAAAACATGGTGGCCATCAGGGCTGGAGGTCAATTTTCTTTCCAGATTATGAGACTTAAAAATATGACATATTTTCTAAGATATCCTCTTAAAGCCTGGGCATGACAACCACTTGTAATGAAAAATATGGGTCTGAATTTAAAAATATCTAAATATCCACCTGCACTGACTGAACTAAGTCACTAAAATCCCAAGTTAAATGTGCTGGCTGCACTGCTGGTCCCTCTGAGAAGCAGATGTCTCTGTATTTATTTATAACCTGGTGTTCCTGCACTTTAACTCCACTGGTTCCTGACTAACAACAATAACAACCATTTCCCTGTAGTGCCAGAGCATGTTGGCCCTGACAGCAGAGCGGCTGCTTCAGTGCGTGTCCTTGCATGAGTGTAGCGGTTTGGGGGTTTGAGGAGTTGGGGGGTGGTGAGGAGGAGAGTGGTGGTGGGGGTGGTGTAGCTGGGATGGATGGAGAGCACACACAGTACAGTAACCTGATCCACAGACTGCAGGATGGGACAGGGAGGGAAGAGGGCTAAGAATAGCATTGAGCCTGACACACAGAGTGCAGAGTACGCCACCACCACCCGCACCAGCAGCAGCAGCAGCAGCAGCAGCAACATTACTCCACTACAGCTTGCAGAGTACTGCCTGCTGTGAGCTCTCACACACACCATGTGGAAAATATATGTGATTTTCCCCTGGTCTCCCATGTGGCTGCAGTTACAACTGCACACACAAAGGAACCGAATAGAAAACACGCTCTGAATTCATCACTGCGTTTAAAAGGTTATGGACCAGTAGAAATAAAACCAAGTGGATTATTAGCAAGAATATGTTAAATCTACGTTAAAGCTTGAGTCAGATTTTTCCTACAATAGCAGGCAGGCAAATCCTGTAACACGCTCAAGGAGACACACTACGCTTGCTGCGACAGTAAACAGCCGGTCACGTGATTGTGGTCCTGTATGCCATCAGGCTAAATGATGGGGGAGGTCTCTCTCAGCTGCGCATCCACTCCCAGCATTCGTCTCCTCCGCCTCCTCCTCCGACTCCCTAATGAGTAGCAGGACAAAGCCAGGCGCAAAGGCCCTATTACCGAGACTACGGGAGAGGGGCAGAGGAGGCAACAATACCCAGCAAAGAGCCAGCCATCTTCAACATGATCACACACGCACAGACTAACAGCATACATGTTTAAATAATTGACCATTTTTTTGTGCCTGCAACATATAAATACCTCGCACTGTGTGTGCCAAATCTGTTACATGCCCTAGAAATGTCCAGTCCAATTATTATCCCGTTGACAATACAAAATAAGAAGATAATCCTAATCTTCAACATGTCAGTAATTTAAATTATTGTTAAAATGATGGAAAATTGATGAATCCCATTTCTTTATGATGACGTATTCATCCAATGTATTTATCATGTACAAAAATCAAATATATATTCTTTATACTTACTGTCTTTATGAATTGAACATTAGGTTTGTGGCTGTTAGTCATATTAGGTATGCAAAAATATTTATTAATAACAGTATAGTGGATTAATCACTGATAGAATAATAATACTTAACTCTACAAATAACCCTGTAGTAATTTGTAAACCAGGCCAGTTGCTGCTGTGGTATTTAACTCTGTACTCAGCACTGACTGGAGTACCCGAGAAAAATGCCCAAACTAAAAGCATACAAAATCAAAAAACCTGCAAATTACTTAAAAAAATGGACAAATTAAAATTACCACACACTGGTAATATTTAGAAACGGTCATGCAATCCTTCCACTTTAGCTGTCGACCACATTCAAAAGCATAAAAACTGCATGCACCAAATAAGTGGAGCTCTCTTCCTCCCCTCACTGGGTCATCTGAACTGATTTCGACATGGACAGACAAACAGCAAGTGACACTGGATGCCTCAAGGCGTCTGCTCACCTCTCACTACCCTAACCCCAGACAGACGAAACACGCCTCCTCCAACCAGAGTGTCTGGCCTTCGTTCCAGTAGTTGTTTGGTTGCATAAATGAGCCATGTTCCTGGGAAGAGGTGGAGAGGCTCTGGTTCAACCTCCTCCACATGGGAAAAGCATGGGTTACCATTGCCAGTAATGGTGAGTAAATGTATGAACAAGCAGAAGACAACTGCTGCCAAAATTTCACAGAAACTGATAAAATATCAAGGCACCAGCCGCCCTTACAGATGGCATCTGGTGGTCAAAATGAGACCACCTGGTTTAAAGGAGCTATATGTAAGAAATCTAAAGCAAATAGTCATAAAATCCTCCTAATATGTCACAGAGACTAAGGAATAATGTTCATATAACATACTGATCTCACCGACAACAATAGTACAGCCAGAATATTCGCATTAAAAAAAAAAAATTTACAGTCCGCAAATCATGTTTATGTTTTGAATTTGTGTTTTGGCCTGTTGCGCCACCCACCGCCATCTACCAGTCACGCAGTCAGTAGAGTCTCAGCATCAGTTACAGTTACGACTGAGCTACAGCAGCATGGCAAGCAGCATTAGCAGTGTCCCGGTACATAGTATTAGCAGCCGACTCCTCCTCCGCTGTATCCCGGCAGCAGCGTTAGCAGCAGAGAAGCCGGACTTGCTTGAACGGTCCGCTGGAAAACTGAAGATTAAGGACGTGGCGACGTGGCCCTGCCACAGCAGCCGCCCGTGGGCAAACAAATCAGTCTCCAGCGTGCCGCTGTCCAGCAACCTCGAATCTGTAGGGGAGGGGGGGCGGACATGACTCGCGGCAGTATTTTGAATTTGAGTGCAGTAACCGTTTTGGCCACATTCTTACATACAGTGCCTTTAACAGTCAAAATGGTCATTTTGATGGGAGTCTCACAAGAGAACCAAATGATTGATTTTCTGCTCATCCAACAGCACAGCAAGAATACTCTTGAATTTAACTAAGGACAAATCATATCAGTTTGGCAAAAACAGTTTCAGGACTCCAAATTTTCTGGTTTAAATCATAATAATCCAAGTATTAAACTGTTATAAGACCCAGACATAATGTACTTTATGTGTCCTAAATGTGTATTCTTATGTAAGACTGAGTGCCGAATAGTTTCACAGCCTTAGCCATCACTTAAAAGCTTCCATAAAAACAGGAATAGCCCTAAATTTACAAGGGAGAGGCTCAGGGCATGGCTCACACACAAATCAAAAGCCTCATAAAATAGCCTAATGTTTGTACGAGAGAGGCGTAAATAGGGTTAACTTTACTGGCAGGAGAATAGGGCTCAGCACACGGAAACACGCCCATTAAAATTGGTCACAGAGAGTCCGGGAGCCTTAAGAAGCCTACCACCAGTGCTCTAAATGTAGGTTAATGATCAGATATTCGAGCAGCGGACAAGAACAATGAAGCCTTTAGTGCTGATTATGGGTTAAAAGGGAGGGGAGAGGGAACGCAGGAGGGATTAGAGCAAAGGTTAGGACCTAGGCGTGGGTCTTTTTCTTTTTTCCGCCACAGTGCCAAGCTCACATGACTGGACCAAACACTGGGGAACTGTTGCTGTTCTTTCAAGGAAATGTCCAATATCAACTACAGAAATTAAGCTGTGGAAATTTGATAGAAAACATTGTTCAAAATTCAGAAATTACATGCTTATTTCATTATATTTGTTGTGGAAAAGCATCCGTGTTAAGTAAACAGAAAACCTTAATTTCTGGTCACTTTTCAACTCATATGCTGACAAGAATATGAGCAGCA
This sequence comes from Epinephelus moara, assembly GCF_006386435.1. Classification (NCBI taxonomy): domain Eukaryota; kingdom Metazoa; phylum Chordata; class Actinopteri; order Perciformes; family Serranidae; genus Epinephelus; species Epinephelus moara. Next base: position 25,699,744 of record NC_065526.1, read on the forward strand.
ATAAAACAGGATGTGTGAACTCAAAAACAGTGATCTCAAATCTTTTGCACTTAGCACATTAATAAAATTGCTTTGTCATCTTTGTACCCGAAGCTTCCCACATGACTATAAAACAAAACACTTCTCTAACAAAGTGTCACAACCTCAAGGTATCCCCAATCTGCGGGGCTCCATGTGAGCAACATGCAGGCCTCGGCCTGGAAAATGAACCATGGGAGGAAATGTTATGTTAGTTTTCATCATTACATTTAAGACATGACTCCATCTACACCTGCCACATCCTATTAGGCTTGATGAGATGTCGATCCGATCACAGGCGCGACACATGGCTGCTTGAGCTGTGCCAAAACCACAGCTTTGCAGTGCTAGAGTAAGCCTTGGCGAGGCCTGCATGTAAAGGTTGACACAGCGTCTTCGGAGTGTAAGGAATACACAGACTACTGAGCAAACAACGTCTTTGATCAACAGCCAGGCAGCAAGAAGATTAGTAGCAGTTTCATTTCAGTGTATTTACCACTGAGCTTTTCAGATAATGCAGATAAATACCTCATATTGTCTACAGAGTGCACTAACAGCGCTTACTTTATTGTGCACATTAATAATTAAAAAAGCCAACACACAGGTTGAACAACCGCACACTGACCAAAAAGATTATTTGCCAATAAAACAGTGTATGCTTGCTACTACGGAAGAAAACAAGAGGAAAGTGAAAGACACTCCATTTTAAACTGGTAAATACCAGCCCAGCTTTTCCAACAGTCCAAATGTTGCATATATCCAATTTACAATGACAGGAGACTAAAACAGCACCAAACATTCACATTTGAGAAGCTGGAACCACCGATTTTCCTCACACTTTCACTTTAGCTCTACTAACTATTGGTTCACAAATATCACTCTCCTTTTTCGACACTCCAGTCTTAATGCACAGAAAAGGAGAAAAATATTCCCTTGCCCTGAGGTAGGAACTCATTTGCAGAAACCATTTCCAGCCATACTAGCATTTCAGAGTTGATGTATTTCTATAGTCAGCACTGCATCTAAACCAGCACATTCATATCAATAAATCTGTATTGATTTGGATTCCCAAGTATTCAATTTAAAACGTGAGGCTGTGTGGGGCGAAAGGAAATGATCACAGGAACTGTCAAAGAGATGAGCTTCTGCGACAAAAAGGCAAATTTAACACTTGACTGCTGTGACTATTTGCTGTATCAGGACAATTCCTGCATTTTAAACATGAGACCTTGGGCTTAATTTATTCCAACTGCTACTGGTAATCTTAACACGTAAGTATTACAGAATAATGCGAGTTGGCCTGACTACCTCACATTTGAACACTCAAGTGCACTCTGTGTACTAAGACACAATAAACACCATTTCAGATGAAAAAGAAACCTCCTACTTCAATTGTGATTTTACATTGTGTATTGCTGAGATGGCCAATAGTGGTGAACACTAACTATTCCAGTAGTCTACATACAAGGCCAAAAAACAAATTTAAACCTTTACTTGTCAATAAATTTGTGGCATAGCAGCACGGAGGGTACAGCTGCAGCCATGAGACATACTGTATATCAGATTGTTAAGTCAACACCAAGGGCTAACTCTGTGGTGACAAAAGGTTGCTCTGCATCTAGATTTGAATATTTTTCAGTGCCGGGAGGGAGAACAGGCCAGACACAGAGGATTGCTATTATCTGGGAATGACAAAATGAGAGACCAGTTGGTTTTACAATTACTCCTACCTTATGCAACACCTAGATCGGCTGATGCGCATACATACATGAGCTTTTGTCATCTTTTCAAACATTCCAACTGCTGTGTTTTCCACTGCACTGACAACATAAACTGTTTCAGAAACTCCCAAAGCTAAAACTCCTTAACCCAAACTCCACACATGAGCACTGGAACAACAACAAAAAAAGTCACATTTGTAAGACAGGCATTTGAGGGGAAAATTAATGACATAGCAGTGCAAGCATTCATCTCCCCAAATACTTGCTGCAGAGGTTGGATGATAATTTGATGTTGAGGCTGAGGGTAAGAAGAAGAAGAATCACAAAAGCCATAGCTTTAGCTCTATTAGCAACCATTAGAGAAGTTCTGTGGAGAGAGGTGACGTTGGGGAGAGGAGTCAGGAGTGGTGTTGCTGCGATATGGAGAGATTCACGTAGAACAGTTACTGCAAAACCTACGCTGCCCGAGGCTACATTCCAAATACTTTGTTGGCGCCTCACAGCGCAGCTGTGACGGCGGACTACCCTCCTCCATTTTTGCTGTTCTTCTTTTGTAATTTCAACAGACCGCTCCAACACTGTATGGCGAGTGTGATGTGGAAAAACATGGAGGTATAGGAAAACACACGTGAATTCAGAAATGACCATTCTCACGGCAGCTGCATGGCCAGTAATCACATATTTATCGGATAAGGAACCACAAATGAAAGTAGGGCTGATATGGAGAAAATCAAAAATCACAATATCTTTGAGCAAATACCTCGATATCGATAAATCAATTTACACAATGAGATTTCTGATTATTAATCACCAGTCACGTGGATATAATGTTGAAGTGGGTAAAGGCTAATAATAGAACAGCTAGAACAGCAGGGTTCAACACTAAGGTTTTTTTTCACTTGCTCGGTTGGGCAAGTTGGTCAGAGATCTTCTTGCCCGAAGTCAGTTTTTACTTGCCCTATAAAAATTGTTTAATTTAAGCGGCTATCAAATAACAAAGACTGCAGTTATTTTTATGTTATGTAATCTTTATTCACACTGTATTTATTAATTAAAACAACATATGTCAT
>NC_065526.1:25703110-25710392 GCF_006386435.1 Epinephelus moara
TGGGGGCTGTGGGCAGGACATTGTTACGTGTGCCTGTGACTTCAGGCAGAGAGACCGCTGCATCAGAGCAGAAGAGCACGTTTTAAAATACATTTATTTTATCAATTAGTTATTAACTTTTACTATTTTTAGCAACTTGCCCGATCGGGCAAGTGAGTTGTTAGTTTACATGCCCGACCTTGAGTTTTACTTGCCCCGGGCAATTGGGCAGTCGTTATTGTTGAGCCCTGAACAGTCTACAAAGTTTAGAAAATAACTTCACATTACTGCAATGCAACCTTTAAAACCAGTAAAAGACAACACTTACAATATTACAATATCCAAAAACTAATCGATTATCGATTAATTGTCGATAAGAAATTACTCGATTAAAACAAATTAATTGCAATTAATTGCGTTTTTAAACCTGTAATTCCCCGCCAGTCTGCATGAGGGCGCTCTTGGCGCCAGATGTACTTGATGCACACGCAAGAACACACGAGAAGCAGGGCTCTGATGAGAACAACATAAACACGAAGTGGCATGATGAAGCGGACAAGACGGAGTGCAGTGTGGAGCCATTTTAAGTTGGTTAATGACGACAAAGACGCCAAATGCACAATATTTGGTAGTATTTTAAAGTACAACAACTCCACAAGTTCGTTGAATTACCACCTGAATACAACACATTCAGTCGTGCTACATGGAGCAAGTGGATCGGCTTCACAGCCTACAATCACCACAGCGTTGGGACAGACGGTATGTGACGCTGGGAAAGAGGGCATTACTCAGCGAATATGTAACATGGTTACAAGTAGCCTGCGTAATATTTTGATATTTACTGTTCAGAATATCTTTGATATGCTACCAAAATGCTATTGCCTGCCCTCAAGTGTATCCCAAATATATCCCAAAAAAAATCTTTCATTAAGGAATATGATTTGCATTTTTTCTGTATATCATAAGGAAGATATAGCTTTGTGTGTTATGTATAGATAGAACCTATTGATTCAGAGGGAAATTCAGCTTCTCAGGAAAATCGCCGCTTATCAATTAATCGATCATCGATCGATAAGATGAAACAACTATCGATTAATGAATTAATCGATAATTTGCATCCCTAGTATATTGCCAAGCCCTTTATGAAAGTGGCCGAGATCTGATTGGGCAAAAAAAAGAGAGAAAGAAACGTATTTCTGTGTCTACGCTACTGAAGTAAAGAAATAAAAAGAAGTTCTATATCACAAAAATTTAATCAATTAAATTTAATTTTACATTTGCTTGTAATATGAACTTGGCCTGAGTCATTTCAACTCCTTTCTCTTCAAATTCTATTTCAGTGCTGATTAGTTCTGCTTTCATTATATTCAACATTAGTCATCTTGTTGAGCAAATGTGAACCAATTTGAATTTTAACACGCCACTGGAATAGTCTAATTGTAACCATATTTGCATTCCTCTAAACTGTATAGTAATATGACTACACGTAACCCATTAAACACAATGTTGTTCCATTTATTCAATCTTTTAGTGCATGTTTTCAATATTAAAGTTGAAATGTCGGTAAAGCACTTTCAAATTGCCTTGTGTATGAATTGTGCTATATAAATAAATTTGCCTTGCCTAAATACAGCATGCAACATTTTACTGAACAAAAACATAATACTCTAAGTTTTAACTCCGTCATCCTTAATAATGCTGAAATTGCTAATAAGACACTGATTCTAAAAGCAAATAATTTTAAATCCATTATTGAAACAAATTTAACTTTAATGGTAGTGGTCTCTTTGTTAGAGTATACTACATGTCACTGTCTTATAATATATGCAACTGATCTGAAAATTAACTATTGATAGTAGGGCTGGGTGATAAATCGATTTTATCGAATAATTCGAATTTGTAGTTTAGGCCGATTTGTTTTAATGAAAATTGAGTTTCTATTTACAATCCGCCACCGCCGCTCCACGCTTGGCTCCCGTAGTTTATAGTGGCTCGGAGATTTTTTTTTTAGGCCATATCGCCCAGCCCTAATTGATAGATGTGGCCATGCTGCTTTTCAGATCAGGTTTAAACCTCTGTAAACGAAAACAAGTACAGACATGAATAGCTGCATGAATAGTAAGCCATACCACTGTCAATGATTAACCACATTTGACCACATTTCCGGAAAAAGGCTCAGGATGAAAGGTTGGAGAAATGTTTAATTCGATAAAAAAAAAAGGGAGATAACAAATTCAGTCAATGTCCTTTGAGTGAAATACACATTAACCCATTTAGCAGCAGGAGGGTCTTCAGCCCTCAGAAAGCATGGTCACTGTTAGAAACAGAGTAAACAGGATATGATCGCTGTCTTTGGCATCAGTAAAGTGAAAGCAGCTCAGCAATGAAGAATCTAAACCACATGCCCATTGTCAAATTGTCTTTTTTTCTCCCTAAACCATCAACGCACACGCTTATCTTTCCCTGCTCATTCATAAAGGGAAACTTAAGGCTCATCAATTATTAAAAACCCAGAACGTTGTAATATTACAACCCAGCCTTTCCTCCCTCCTTCCTTTCCTCCATTCTGCGTTGTCATGCTGTGTTCTCCTGCAGGAAGGTCACAGGCTCTAAAATTGTCAGTCTTTAAAAGCACATGGTGGATTATCGAGGCATCATCAGCCGTTACAGACCGAGATACTGCACTCAACGTACCAAACAAAAACAACGCTCTGCACACATTCAGCTGCTGGCAAAGGCTAACACATGTTGTGTAATCAGGAGGCTCCACCCTCTTCACACAAAGATATACACACACACACACACACGCACGCACGCACACTTGCTTGGCCTCTCGAAGACGCAGATACTCGGCTGACGGAGCCAACTGCAGATGCCTGGCTAGAGGCACTTCATATCATAAACGGCACTAGCGTTTTCATAGTCTCGTTTGAACTGCAACACAATAAAAGTGGTCCACAACTTGAAGTGAAAGTGATATTTACAGAGTTTTAAGCTGTCTGGAATAGAGGAAACAGATGATTTCTGCCTTTGGCGCTCCGTGCTGTGGGATTTTTTCTTATTTATTACAATCTTTCAAAACCTACGACATAATCAAGTTAGAAGGAATCTTAAACAAGAGGAAGAAGAAGAGTAAAACAAAAACCCTGACCGTTTTGGGGGGTTTCCCTGAAGATACTGCCCTGGTGTGATCACTCAAAACAAAAAAAGAGGAAGTGCAATCATAGTATGTTCAAGGCCAGTACTTTCACACCTTTATTACAGACAGAATTCCTAACAGGCCTGGGTGCTTCAAGATGACAGAGGGATTAGACCTTGAAGACAAAATCTAAGTCCCAACATCTCATCGCCAGCTAGCTAAGCCTCCCATGAGAAAACTTCGGCACAAAAGGCACCAACTTTAGGAGTTACACTGACTCCTCTTATAATTCACATCATGAGCTGAGGCTCACACTTGAGGACATTTGTTTGTCCACCATTACAGACTTTAATCTGCGTTATTTTGTAAGCATTTCTATCTTTTTCAGGGATAAAGAATAATTATTGCTAAATTATTCTTGGGCGTTATCACAGCATTACAGTACACCAGGGTATTAAGAAATCCTAAGGGTATGATTTTCAATACTGTCAAAAATCCAGAGATGCAGTATTTAGGTGATGTACTGCACAGCACCCAAGGTCAGTCCCTACTGGTGGTACAGGAAGCCAAGCTGAGAAAGATGGTGACTGTGAGTGGGGGGGATATTGTTACAGGACCATTAAAAAGCTGGCCAGCAGATAGAGGGGGACAATGACTTTTGTCTTTTTTTGCACAAATAACATCATATACCATATACCCCAGTGATGTCAGCAAGGTATGAAGGTATGCAAAAACTGATAACCTGCCAGATTTTTTTAAATTACTTAACGTACCATCCAAAAATGTGTGATGCACAGAACTTTTTATATGGACATATACATGAGTCTACTGAGGTATGCCAACCAGTAGGACTGTATCCTCTAACGAAATCAATAAATTAATATGTAATTTATGGTGCCGTTAGATTGTTGCTGGAATAGACTGTCACATCCCTGGCTAGTTATTAGCATGGGAGCTAACTAGCCAACAGGAACAGCATGAACATCATGAAGCCCAATGTGACTGTATAATTCTCTGGTTTATCAGTGAAGTGCTTGGACTACACTGCAGACTGAAGCTTCTGCTGACAGTGACAATCAGAGCCAAGACTGACTCATATGAATGGATCTAGCACAGGCTGAATGCGGATTGCCAGGTCTATATTGTATACATCTGGTGTATGAATTGTCTGCATCACCACTGTACTGAATCTTTCTAAACTCTGATCATCTGGTCACATCTCTTGCCCACATCCAGGTGGCGTCTCACCCCCACGTCCTTTCCTCGCAGTTCTTGTATTCACACACAAGGATGTAAACTTATCAGGGGTGAAAAGGTGACAAAGATGCGAACCCCCAGAAATATGCTTGTTAAAAATATCAGCTTTAAAATGTGGATTTCCAGTGAATTTCAGCATGAGGATTTAGGGAAAAACTCACGTTAGATCACTTATACGCAGGGATAAACAATCCATGGCATTAGTTATTACTTTGGCACAGTCTGAATCTGCAGTCTGCCTTAACACTGTCGGGAGAAGGACTCACCTCCAGCCTGTTTTTGTCTCGTTCCACTAAGCAGTATACGAGAGTGATGCCGTAGTGAATGAACCGATAGTAGCCATACTGAGAGTTCCACCTCATGATGTTATGAGAGCTCAACAGGCTGCCCCTGCAGTTAGCTGGCACCTAACATGAGGAGTTCAACTTATATTGTAACCGTCGGCAAAACAGTAACATAAAACGAGTAGTCCCAGAGCACAAACACAAGTAGAACTTGAAAGAACAAGTAGCTAGCTAACTAATGTTAGACTCCATGAAAACACAGATCGTTAGATTCAAATCGTGATGGCCAGCGTCGCTAAATCAAAACAACTCAACAACTCAACCTTATCAGGCTAAGTAAGAACACCATAATGCTATTGTAAGAGATTCTTACCTTAAGGCATGCCAGCAAACAAAAACTAACCTCATTTGATTCCCTGTGACTCTGTCCTCACAGACCCAGTCCCAGGCCCCCCCGCCCTCCATTTCAAAACCTTATCTGATATACATGAATCTCACTAATGACCTATTTTGGATTAAAAACATCAATTTTTGCAATTAGGCAAGTTTTCATCCCTGCTAACAAATCAAGTTACACAAGGTAACTACTATTACTCATGGCAAAACATTACCAGTGTTTCTGCAAATGCAGCTCTAAGGATTGTGATGTTTATTACAACTTCAGTAATACCTGTTGCCTTCAACACGCAGCTCTGCTTGCTCACCAGAGCAGCTCCAGTTGTGTTTGTCTTTGCCGTCTGTGGCACAGCAGCCTTCAGTATTGATAGACTATTAGTTGTGATGTATAACCAATCAGATCAGGGGTGTAAAAAGTACTGATACACAAGTATCAGGATATTACGTTTAGTGATACTGTACTGATTCTCAAAAACAATGGAACAATTTTCATCTGATCCTTTAATGCAAAGATTCGTAGCAGTGGTTTATTTTGTGTTGCGTTTAAAAAGCAAGATAGCGGTGTTGTAATCTATCTTCAGCCATTTGTCTCTTCCACTCTAACGAAACAACATATCACTAGCTTTAACACAAAGAAATCAATAGATTAGAAACAGTGGCAAATTAATAGTAATTTTTAAAAAGCATGAAATGTCTTGACTGATAAACAGATCCACTGTGATGAAAAACCCTGAAATTTCGAAAAAGACGCAACTTGTAAAGCAGCACACAAGGGAATACTGTATGTCCTTACACAATTGTTCCTGCTTTACAGTTCCTTGGTTAATACCCTATTCTCTAACTAAGAGGCTTAAAATCTGCCTAGCAAGGCTACAGCAGTCATGGTATGGTTTCCCAGTTACATATACAGCAGGTACCTTCTGTGCCAGTGTTTACCAAGCCAGAAAATCTTAAAAGGCTTCAAACATAATTTAGCAAATCTGTCATTTCAGTGTAATTGGACATCGGCTTGTAAAGACTGTGTTAATGGTACATACTTCAAATCAAACTGTCCATTATGTGTCTCCTGAGACTGCATTTCTTTACATGCGCCTGTGTTGCTTTTTCACACTCTGTACCTCTCCCTGCTTGTGTGAGCAGTTGCTTGGATTGCACGTGTAAAACTGATGTGACTGCAGACCCTCCCTCATCTGATTTTCATGATCTGGCAGAAATTAGAGGAAAATTTGATTTTTCTGTATCCAGACCTGGCACTCGTTGCATCCGGGTGAGATCAGAGGATGAAAGTTGGCAATGAATGTCGCCAAGATAGACGAAGAAAATAACATTTCAAACTGACCAAACCTCCTCCCTGCCGTTCCTCAGACTAGCTTCAGATTAGGGCTGCAACAAACTATTTTCCATCAGTATTCACATGATTTAATTCATCCAGTTTTTTGAACGATTAGCTAATAATTTTATTTACAAAATACTGTTATGTCAAAGAACACAAATTAAATGCTCTAAAAATGGCTCAGTCTAACTAGCAGCCAAAAAATAAATGGAGTAGAAAAATAAAAAATAACCTGCTAATATTTTACTCTGTAAGGCCCTATGCAATCAATTTTAATATTTTCCAGATTTCGTTTTTTAACTTGTTTTCGTTTTAATTTTTCTGAAATCTGTTTTGTGATTTAAGCACATTTTGTCATCAGTAAAAAAATCTAATCATGTGTTTGAAGAATTAAAATTCAGCAACTGAATAAGAAAATATTTTAAATCTAATGTATATCAAATAATATTAAGTAACACAACATTGCAGTATTTTTTTTATCAAAGAAAGTGCTTCAACAGACCATATCACCATGACATCATGCTAACAACAACAATCACTTCTGACCAGAAGACTGGCTAGGGATGCACCGAAATGAAAATTTGTGGCCGAAGCCAAATAATATTAAGCACTTGGCCAAATACCGAGTACCAAATACCGAATATCGTTGTTTAGTTTTTCATTCGTTTTTGCAGATGAACCCCTTCCAGATTAGTGTTGTCACGGTACCAAAATTGGGATCCACTGTACGATACCAATGAAAATGTCATGGTTCTGAGTAGTATCGCGATACCACAGCGAAAATGAGGCAGATGTGCCTTTTGTTATTTCTAAAAAGATAAATCACTTTTCTATAATACATCAATGATATTTCAATGGAATAAATTACTTATTGACTTATTCATACTTAAAAAA
>NC_065526.1:25710513-25738273 GCF_006386435.1 Epinephelus moara
CAAAACTATTTTTAGTCGCAAATGCGAGTGTGGTGACGGACGGATCGCCACACTGCCGACATTTTACTCCGCCCGTCACGGCACGCTGTTTGATTGCGTTATCAAAACACGCCACTATTATTCGGCCTTGCTTTTAATTTATTCCACAGAATACCGAATGTGTGGTTTTTTGCAATATTCGGCCTAATATATTCGGTTACCAAATATTTGGTGCATCCCTAAGACTGGCAATTGCTTTTAATAGCGGAGAAATGTGAAATCGCCATACTTGTTTACTTTTAGCTGTAACTATACCATTTCAAGATATATAGTCAAACACGGTGGTCTGACCTATCTGACGGTTCTACTGTGCTTAATTTATGTACAGGTGGCTTGCTAGCGTTTTAAACCAAATGTATCCGCATGAAAGCCAAGCAATGTACTGCTGTGGACAGGGACCGCAACATACCATATTTTAGCCGCCAAAAAACAACTGTTTCAGTTCAAGCGTATGCTAAATTTAGAATATTTTCACTGCTTTTCTTACACACTAACTAATTTAGGCAGCAATAGACCACCAACTCCTGTGTTCTGCAAAGTAAAATTGCTGTTTTTGTCAATTAAGTCTGGTTGTTTTAGATAAAAGTTCACCATTTAAAAGGGATGTCTGACTGCAAGGTAAAGTGGTGAAGGTATTCTGAATACAGCACACATTTAAAGTTGATTTTTTTTTAAGTGGGCCTTTTTTAAAGGTGGCTAAAAACTAACCATTTTTTTTAAGTGGGCCTTTTTTAAAGGTGGCTAAAAACTAACCAGGTATGTCAGTGTGCTCAGCGTAGTTTCATTATATGTACATGGGGGGATTTTCTAAGTGGCAGTTATTGGACATTAAAATTGCGATTCTGTCTTTACAGTCATCGAATTCCTCTTATTCGGATGACTTGCACCAGGTTCACACTGAACAAAGAAGCGTTGCAGAGCACACCGATCTTCTGCAGAGAGCTGCCCGCTTCCTTTTAGCGCCCATTTTAAGCGATGGAAGCAGAAAGAGTCACAATCTGCAACAATAGTCTCAGTGTCAGGTCTGTTTTCTCCGCGAGCAAATCTGCCAAGAAAATACACTGACAATCTATTTATTTTACCCACACATGATGAAATTTCAAAATCTGCCTATCCACCATATTTATTTGGAATAGCCTAGTATCATTGCTGCTTGTTACTTTGCTACGTATTCCAAATGTTGTCAGTAGTGTCTAAACAGAGAGCGAGAGACCAGCAGGCACACATATAAGCGTACACACAAACGTGAACAAGCAGGCAGACAGAGCTTTGTATGTGATTAGAACGAGATGAGAAGTAAAATCACCTGTTGACCAGCGCAGAACTGCCAGGCTATTGCTTGCACAACAATTGACATATCGTGGCATTTACTGCTCCAGTGTAAACACGGTATTAGCCATCTCAGAGAACCTCTTCCACATGACTGCAGGGTCCAACAATGACGTTCACTGTCAGGATTTTTTTCCAGCAACCCAACATCAAGGAATTGCGTGATTTCCCTCACAATTTAGTGGAATTTCTTAGTTCATAAGGAGTGCAGGTAATGTGTTTTGCAGGTCAGTGAATACAATACAATTAATCATATTTCCGTGTATGTATTTACACTGTGTTAAGACCTTATTTTGAAAAGCAGACAGTCATTTGTATCGTAACCTGTTTCAATGCATTTACAGGTCAGAATAGGGGGGCGCTCCAATTCTTCAGCAGCAGGTTTGAGCAGGGAGATGTGAGTGACGGCTAGCTCGATGTAGACACATCAGATGCTGCCTCTGGACTACCCAAGAGCGTCGCTTGCGAACTAATGTCTGGAAAATTGTTCTTACTTTCTGATATTTCAAGCACTGGCTCAATCAATTTGCCAGTTGCCCAGATACGTGTCGAGGAGCTCAACCCCAGATCCACCCATAGTGAAACACCAACATGGAGAGCAGAGGACAGAAGCAGCATGGCCGAAAATTACACTAAAACATAGTAGTATAGGTTTCTTCTGTTAATTAGGCTGTGCCACTCTAGAGAATTCTTATAATGGTAAAGAAAACACTGATTTTTATAAACTGCATCCACGTTTTGGCAAATTCTTGATTCCATATTGATCATGCATCTATGCAATCTCATTCATATATGACAACAGTTGCATTTGTGTTGGAAGGGAGATCAAATCCTTCCATCAAACTAAAAGCTTTTCTTTTCAAACTGCACCAAAAAATGTCAAGACTGTGTGAAATCATGTGACAAACTGTGCACAGGCACTGTTAGTAAGGAATAAAAACAAATCTAATGTCTGAGAGAAAGACGGATGGGTAATAGTGAAAGGAAAAGCTTTGGAGGAGCAACAAAAACAAGATCAAAATGAGTCAGTCAAGGAAACCCTTCAAGAAATGATGAGGAAGAGGAAATTAGCATATCCAACACCAGTTCTGACAAAGAATACTGCACCCTCTCAGCACAAGTGGCTGTATTCTGTGGTGGGAGCCACATGGCTGGTTATATTGACAGTCATCAGTCAAGGTCAACCAATATTTGGCCACTGGCTGTTGTTAAATTCACCCTATACATGGGGTATGCACAGATATTTAATACTGCCATTAGTCAGTTGGCCATGACAGTCAAAGGCGCATACTGTGAAAGCAATGTTTTGCAGTATATGCAGCATCACATGAGTCTGCGCTGGGCCTGCACGTTTGGCATTTTTTCTTGGTTGCAGAGAGTTGAGAAATGTTCAACTTTCAAACCACAAAGACCATCCATTACATCATGTATGCATGCTAAACAAAAACAACGGAGAAGGAATGGAGATTAATAGAGAAGAAATTAATACTGCTGGCCACATAGACCGGTGGGTCGGTTCTCTCCTCCTTCGTTCTTCAGCCTTCCCTTCATCCACAGCAAAAGCCAGCAAGGGCCATATATATATTAGGGCTGTATCTGACTCAGAATTATGGCAGTCGAATCAGATTTGGCTGTTCAATATGTATATTCAGGGATTCAAAGATAATGTTATCTCAGAGCCTGACCAGGCCCTCTGGGCAGCTGCCTCCATGTCTGCAGCTGCCTGTGCCGAAGAGTAGCGTGAGCATCAAAAGCGCTCACTTTGCAGCAAAATCTGGGGACCAAAGTATCCCCAGAAGTACACTGCAAAGAAACAGCTCCTCGACTTGAGGCAATTTCAGTCGACTGAGGGGTCACTTTAGATGCTGATAACAAAAAAAAGGGTGTGACCAATGAAAAAGGTAATCTAGAGCCCTGCATTTACCAGACAGCAAACATGGTACCAATACCAGGGACAAAATTAGCACCATCCACTGGCCAAATGATTGTAATATATGCAAGTGGCTAGTAGAGTTGCTTCACTCACCAGCCTTAAAAAGACAGTGGTAATCAACTGAGTGGCTGGTAAAATCCAAACATTCACCAGCCATTTGGCCGGTGGACAAAAAAGTTAATTCTGGACCGACTCCAACTAACACAGTAACCAGAATACAATCCAGAGAGCAAAAATGATTCATTTGCTCCTTGTCTGGGGCGGCAATATGCATTGACACTTGATAAAGTAAACAATACAGTGGTGCATCTTGACATATTGACATATGAAATGTCTACAACTAAACAACTAAACTGAGAGTTTAAACAAAAGCTTGACATTTCAATGTAGCAGTTATTGTACTGCTTTTGTATAACACTGTTTAATTATACAGGTCATTCTATTTTTCTGGTTACTCTGTTTTCATTACTAAAGTGTTTATCCACATATGGTAGTTATTAGGGGCATAACGATCCATCGATCTGGATCGATTTAATGATCAAAGATCCAATATAATTGATGCAAAGCGGAAACCTCGATCATATCGTCATCTTTAGCATAGGCATTTATTTTGAAAGCTTGTGTCAGTGTCAAACAGCGGCACGCAGATGGTAATCAGCCAAGAGACGTAACGTAACGTTACCTGCCTGGACGAGCATCTCACTCCGCTAACTCCTTGCTTTAGCAACATTAGCTGCTCTGTTTTAACAATGTTAGGCTGAAAAAACATGCATGCAGGCTGAAATTCAACCGAGCTGTTCTGTTGGGAGATACAGTGACTTAAACCAACAGTAAGTAAGAAAAGTTAAGCTATGAGTAGATAAAAAATGTCCGCTAGCCACTAGGCTAATTTATGCAATGTAAACATGCTTAAGCTAATCATGGGTGATTAGCAAAAAACAATTGTTTTGTCTCTGAACTTTGACAGGTACTACTGAGCTGAATGTCGTTGTTGTTTTATTTGTGCCAGTGGAGTCAGTTTAAAGTTAACTTTACTGTACTTAATTATCTATGTGTTGTTTATGTGTTTTATGGCCAAAGTAAAAAAGAGAGGGGTGGCAGCTTCTTCTGTAACAGACTGTGTTAAATGGGCATTTAATATCGCCTAATATCGCTTACAGACTCCTGAACTGTATTGAATCGAAATCGTATCGTACCAGACTTTGTAATATCGAAAAATATTATATCTTTGTCCAAAGAATCGATATAATATCGTATCATGATGAAACTGGTGATTTACACCCCTAATACTTATGTGGATATTAGGGCTGCCACGATTAGTCGACTAATCAATGACTAATAGACTATTAAAATAATCGGGGACTATTTTAGTAGTCGACTAATCGGTTTGAGTCATTTTTCATAGAAAAGTACTATAAAAGTGCCTCAAAATACTCTTATTGCAGCTCCTTACGTTCAGATATTGGCAGCTTTACTCTCCCGTGACAGTGAACTAAAACCCTTTGGCGTGAGTATGAAACAAGACATTAGATGACGTAATTTTGGGGTTTGGGCGAGACAGACTGACATTTTTCAACATTTTAACACATTTTTCGATGAAATGATTAGTCGACTAATCAAAGAAATAATCGACAGATTAGTCGACAATGAAAATAATCGCTAGTGGCAGCCCTAGTGGATATCAATATATTAAACTAAAACCCCCAACTATATAACTACATAAAATAGCCATTAATACCAACAACAAAAATTTCTTCAACATATTTTTGTAGTAAGTGCCATTACAGAATGAGGAATTAATTGTACTGTTGTGATTTACTGTTTTTGGGTTCATCAGTTAGATAAAACCAGCCTACTTATAAAACAATAACAGGAGTGTGCCTTTTCTGTTGAGCATAGTTGATATGATAGTCCATTGTCAGTCACTAACATAGTTTGTTTTATCTGCGTCAAATATTTTTCTAAGACCTGTGAGAGAAATGCGATACATGGGTGCAAGATGTATCACACTATTAGTTGTACCACAAAGTAAAATATACCTCAATGAAGTGGAAATTAATGCTATACTATTTATTTCACTGCATTCTGAAGAGCTTTCAGTTCAACAAAGGTTTATATATTAGAGGTTTAGAGACGCAACCTTTCTATGCACAAAACAACATAAGCATACGCCATCGTTTCAATGTCAAATATCTATAAGCTGGCAAAAGATTCAAGTGTCAGAAAGCACAACATTTCAGAGTGACTGCAGAAAGTAAAAGGATACACCTTGGCCTCACTGACGCAACAAAAAAAAGGTACTGCGGTACTGATGCCAGAGTATTTATAAGGCGTGATATCTTGCAATAAAAATGTCTTGTACTCACCCTATTCTCACACTACAACCTTCAGCACCGTGGGACTTCTCATTCATTCTCAGCCAAATCACCATCTGATGCATCCTTGGTTGCTAAGTACACTAAGTGCAGGATCTTTATCAATTCTCATGTCCTTTTTGTTTTGGGACTGCGGTTAAATTGAGATATTCGCACTAATTTGTCATGGACACTAAAAAACATACTGACTGAGAGCGATCCAGAAACCATTGGTAAAGTGGGAGAATTAGATTACACTGGCACATTAAACAAAAAGATTGCTAATCCCATCACATACAATTAAGTACAAACTGGCTGTGCAGACCATCAACCCTAGCAGGAGACACCGTGCTAGCACCTGATACGCTATTATACTAATAGGAGAAGAACTAGATACATTTCTGAAAAGCAGTCTGTAGTCTCTATTTACTGCCTGGGCTGTGACTATCAACATTTTTGTTTGTTGTGGTGTCAGTATATAAAAAGGCACCAGCTAACATCAAATGTTAGTTAGCCAGTGAATAATGGATTACTCACCAAACTCTCACCCACATATGTATTATTATGTCATAACATAATTTGAAGCTTTGCTCTCCTCAACTATCTTAATTGCTGTTGAATTTTAGAAACGATAAATAAATAGAAAATTAACACGATTATTTCTAAAGCACTTTGTAATTGTAGCTTCTATGCATTTCCTGGTCATCGATGACTAAGTGTGGCCGGTAGCAAATTTAGATAGCCTCAGTAAGCCAAAACATGATGTGTCATGGAAGACTAAAAGAAGGCAGATGGTCATTCAAACACTAAGTACATTACCATAGTCAATTTTATAGATTACTTCTTCCTGTCTGGTTTATGGTGTGACAATGACTGTAATGCCTAAGTGTAGTTTTTCAGTTTAACCTGAAAACCAGCTAAACTCTCCGTCTTCCGTGGTACTTTGACAACCCTGCCATACAGCTTTTTGAAATGAGCTTATGCAAAACCCTGTGAGAGCATGTGGTGACTAATAAGACGAAAAACTAAGACTGATGCCACCGCCAAATAATTACACAAATACAGAAGTTGAATTTAACAGCAAATGGCCAAACATTGGTTGGCTTTGATGACTTTGAAGCCAATTTTAAGGTATGTAGAAGACTGGATGTATTAAGAAGACCTCTGTGGCTCATGATGCCTTTAAGGACTGCTAAATTGTTTATTTTGCATAAATTCTAACTGACAAAGGATCCGGGAGGAGCATGGGTTAAGATGTTTTTATTGTTGCTTTTTGGTGGCTATGAGAAAAATATTTTTGATGTCAACACAACTAACATGTATCATCCAGCAATCGTGGCATGTTTTCTGATGTATTGTTGACATAAGCCATTTCTCTTGAGCATAATGGTTTTGTGATCACAAGCAGTGCTCAGCAACAGAAAGACAAACTGTTCTCTTGTGATCACAAAGGAACATACCCTGTAATACTGAGATTTTAAAAAAAATATTATAATATAAGAAAACATTCAAATTTACCCCTGCCTTCCTATCCCTGGGAATACTGGCATGGTTGTACAATTTTAGGCTTTTTTGTGCCTTTGCCTTACAAAAGACATGAAATATAAAACACAACTGCCAAATACTGTTGCAATTTTACCACGATTTGGTGCTGCTAATGGTGTATGGGAAGTGAATATAAGGTTCATTTAAGTGCGTAAAATGCAGTCTTTACAAAATCTTGCTTTAACTTTAGGTATTTTTAAATGTAAGGTCGACGTTTTGTTGGCTCAGAGCGGTCGCTGCACGGACAGCCATCTAAAAACAGGCAGCTTTTGTATCAGGCAACACACCCCCAAAATGTCACAGTCATTGGCTGGGAGGCGCAAGCTCCTAGTAATTCAAGCTATGCTAGTTCCTTGTATGAATTAGCAAAGCATTACTATATATTTACACTGGATTTATAATAGCTATTATTCCAACGACTGCGCTGGGTGTAAATAAACGGTGGCGTTGGCTGGATCATTGCAGACAACACCACCCACCTCACGGTTAATGTCGCTCGTGCTTGCCTTCAATGCACAGCCAGCAATATGTTATTGAGCGCTAAAATCTTCAACTTCGCTACGGTAAGTAAACATAACGAGCTACGGTATCATTAACGTTATGTCCCGAAATGCGTTGCACTAGTAAATGTGTTGTGCCCTGTCACTCTGTGGCCAACAGAAAGAGCATTCAAGTTTCATGTTTTAATGGAAATATTTAACACGAGAGCACAGCCTGAGACAAAAGCCCACTGCAGCCCCTTCACTGCCCTCACAACGTTCCCCCTCCCAGCGCTTAATCTAGCTAGCTAGCAAGCTCGTTCCCAGCCCTACACAGCCTCGCTGGCTGGCTGGGGCTAACCCAGCTCGCTCTGCTTCGCCCCGACATTTTCCTATCAGCTTTCTGTTCTCTCGCTTCAACAAGGCAGCGAGCTATTAGACGCAGATACGGGTGAAATTCCAGTTAGCAAAGAGAAAGTACTCAATGTGTGTAACGCACGTGGCACACAACTATACCAAGCCCACGCAGACACATAACACTCAATTTTCGCACGCAGTTTACTTCACGTTAGCTCAGCGTTAGCCTGCTCGCTGTAGAACTTAGCCAGATGGTTAACGTTAACTAGGATTTTTACCCCCTTATGATCCGAGGCAATCAAACAACAAACCTAGTTTTCCGCTTACCTTTAAACTGGGTCACACGTATCCCACCGACTCATTCAGGTTCAGCTATATGTGAATATTGCGCAATATAAACAGTTATTTCCTAAATATTGGACGTTAACCGTAGCCTACGGCTGTGTGACGTTCATCGCTGGTTTTGAAAACATCGCAGCCGTTCGTCGCCCGTCCTCTCCGAGAAAAGCCCAGCAAAACATGCAAACGCCGTTCCCATTGGTCGAGGGCGTCACGTGACCGCTTGAGCCCTACCGAGCTTATAAGGTCTCCGTCTGCTGGATAGACTGTAGATGGGTATGTGTGGAAACGATTTAACTCTTTGTTTTATCGACGCTGTGAGTAAATCCGCACCTTTAATGTTAAGAATATTCTCCGTGCTGTCACATTTTGTCAGCTAGCGGCGTGTGTAACATCTGTTGGTGGGTTACTGGCGTGTGAATTTGGGACTGAAAGGAATGGAGAGGGAGAACAGTAACGGGCACTTGACGTCATCTTTTCCGCTGCTGTGTTGCGGTTAGTGGGAACTTTCTCGAAGATCACGGCTGAGGTTAACAGTGGAATGGCGGCTCTTTTCTTGCCCGTGAGCATGGCTAAATCATTTGGGTACAGTTTCATGAATAAACCGACGGCTGAAATTCGCCCCTTTTAGCCATGTCATTGTATTGGCCAGCTTTGAATTGGTTGCGCAGTGACATTTGCATCATGGTGTGTGTTGCGCGCATGCGTCATGGCGCATAATATTATATGTTGCAGAGCAGGCTTCAAAGTCGCAAGAGGAAACCGGAGTGGGGGAGGGGCACCGGCTAGACACGAAAACGCCACCGGGGCGGAATGGAAATGACAGGAGCAGTTGTATGAAGGGGGTGTGTTGAAGAGGGTTTACCATACAATAGCTTGACCGGACTGACTGTGAAGATGTCTGGAATACATGAATAAGTCATTAGAATTAATATTAATCTAACACGGCTTTTACTACATATTGACTCGTCAAAGTGCTGGTTTAAGTTACCAGTAATTGCACTCTTATTACAAAGGCTTTAGGTACTTTTGATATTAAGTTGCAGCCTCCAATTAATATCCACAAATTAACTTTTTAGTGTGTGGATTTAAATATCTTAATTTAAATTGAAACATAAATACAGAATGTCTCCAATGTAGTTGTGACTTGTGACAGTTTCAATCAGGAACATCTAATTGTTTACTATTACATATGGTATTATATATTTGAAACTAAGATGACAGTCCAAAGTTGCAGTAGAGTAGTAGTCTTGAATGAACAGCACCAAGCTTATCTATAATATGAATTCAGTCAAGCTAATGTATGATAAAATGACTTGGATTTTCTGACATCATTATGTTAGGGATTCTTACTAAAATACGCCTTTACTGCTCCCAAGAGGGGAAATGCAGGTTGAAATGTGTATGTGGATATATGTCTTCCTTTTTGTGACCGAGTTTGGATAAAATGATTTCTGTTTTGGGGTATGCAAACATTTTATGATGATGCAGATGAGTCCTCGAAATATTTGTGTGTGTACGTGCTGTATAATTGACTGTAAAGTAAAACCCTTTATAAGCTTGTCAGAAAAAGCTGTCACATAAGTAGTGTTGACACTGGAAACTGCGACATAGGCCTCTTTTCTTTGCTGGTAAATCTTGGTGATATTTAACAAAATGCAACATGTTACAGTATGTTAGGTATTGTTATTTTGATCTGCTGCAACAGTACAGTTCATAAAATAGCATCACTGAACTGCAATAAATCTTTAAAACCAAGAAAAGACATGGTAGAATAATAAATCCATAAAACACTAGATTAATAACGATGCCAGAAAATGCCTACAAAATACCTAGTTTGTCTATTATCAACCTCTAATGTCAAGTGCACCTAGAAGAGCTGTAGTTGTGGTCACAGGCCAAATTAAAAATATATAATCAGTTTTATTACCTTGTCATTGTTAGAACCCTGTAAGTGACACCATGACACCAAGAGCACAGGTATATGAACAATTTATTTACACAACATGTCTGAGTAAAGCATAATATCAGCTTCAGGGACGACGAGTTGCTTTTGATAAAAGCAGATGATGGCCCGAATAAGTCTACAGGTCGGCTCTTACACCGAAGCCTGGTCCTGGAGGAGGCTCTGTCAGAGAAGTCAATCCACCTGCAGGCTCACAGGAGAAACGGCCACCCCTGTAGGAAAGGGAAAAGAA
Organism: Epinephelus moara; assembly: GCF_006386435.1. Classification (NCBI taxonomy): domain Eukaryota; kingdom Metazoa; phylum Chordata; class Actinopteri; order Perciformes; family Serranidae; genus Epinephelus; species Epinephelus moara. The sequence goes on from NC_065526.1 coordinate 25,721,087, forward strand.
AATAAATCTTAACATACAATCAGCATAAAGAGAAGATTTTAAAAAATAAAAAATAAAAAATCTATAAAACTATGTAATTAATTGACCAGGAACAGTATGTACCTGGGCCCAGGTGGTGGAACTCTGCCTGCTATAAGTTCATCAATAATTTCCTCAATGTCCTTAGGTGTGAGGTCCTCCTGAAAATGAGCAAAAGAAAAAGGTTAAATGCAAAGAAAGCATAATCGTGCACTGATTTCCATCACTAGTGGTCTCATGTTAGATCATTAAAGTCTTACCAGTTTTCCACATCCTGAAACCTTTATGAGCACCTTTTTTATCCCTACTAAATTTAATTCTAAAGACAGAGCAGGGATGGTCAGAAGGCAATACTTGAAATACTACTTTTGCAATATTGCAAGGAGCTTATGATGATTATAGCTAATTCTGAAAAGCATGATTTTCCAGATATCATATTAAAGCAGGTTTTTCAGCCAAACTGTCTTCCTAGATAATAAATCTTTTAAATTTTCAAAATAACTGTGTTGTTGGGGGAAAAAAGACATGCAGAATAATTTTGCCCTGTGATGCTTTTTGCTTTCAAAACTGAATCAGACATAGTAATAGTCAGAATGTCCAAATGTTAATGCACTACAAAAGATAATGAACCCCGTCAGTTCACCTCCATCTCATAAAATAACATTATGATTTTCTTTATTAAGCGCAGAAGAGGTTAAAACTGTGTTAAATAACTTAATTTGTTTTTAACCCAGGTAACCAAAGCAGGACTGGTTATGATAAGAGTAATTTTACACCCAACTACATCACTGCTGAAGAGTCGTATCCACTTGCATTTAAAAAAGGAGCTCAATTACAGCATTATTCACCATGTTAATGTGCATGAAAGACTGAATGAGACTCTGCAAAAACAAATGGACCGCCTGTTAAACAGGAATATATCTATCTGTGCAGCTACACTGGTGTTGCCTCGACTGCTCCTAAGCTGCATCTTTGCAGGTTTACAACCTCACACATGCCTGTTTACAAACTGTACAATTTGAATTAAACCTAATGCATGTAATTGATGATGGAATTAATATAATAGCCCAGATACTGCATGCATTTTTGAGTGCTAATTAATCACAGAAAATGCTAAACTCAGTACCACCATACTCACCGTACCTGTTCTGTCTCTAATGATCACACCTCAGCAATTTTACGTGTTACAGAAAACTCCTCTTTTCTCAGTCGCATTTAATTTAATTGGGTCATTCACTTGTGCTCAGCTTGCAATAACCAAACTCTCCCATGGCAATAGACTGCAGAATTAGTTTCACATAATGTTTAACCACAAATGCAAAAAGCAAACTTTTCATATTACATCTGGCTCATAATCTTTTTCTGAGCTCAGGTCATGGATGAGACAACGTTGTTATTCCAGCCATATTATTAATAATGCAAGATTATTTTCCTGTCACAGTTTCCATTTCCGCCTCGTTCAGTTTCTGAGCCTTACAAGTGTAGACTATACCACACCTGCATTGGCTTCCAGAGAAAAAAAAAGTAGCACTCCTTAAAGAGGACTGAGAGATGTTTTCACTGCAGACGTTCTTTGCAAAACTCATTTCAGGCTTTAACGTTATTTTGTTAATTAAGTTATAATGTTTGGTGAGGAGGCCATCTGCACAGAGTAGTCTAACACTCACATAATAGTTGTCATTGATCTGGACCATTGGAGCATTCACACAGGCACCCAGGCATTCCACTTCTATTAGCGTGAACATCTTATCTGGAGTAGTCTCTCCAACCTTGATACCTGTGGAAAAACAAATAAAGACATTCTTTTTATTTAGCTAATCTCCTCCGACAAGCTGCACATGTTACTGAAGCAACAAATAATTTAAACTCAAGCAGCATTACGTGACATTACACAGCTGTAACACTTTATGGGAGTTATAACAAAAAGTATAACCTCACTATCTGTTTGATTGAAAGAACAAAAATCTGAGGGTGCTCTTTTAAACGCTACAGAGACTGATGTAGCTTAGCAGTCGTCTGGCTTGATTTCAGTCTCATGTGTATTCTTGTTTGCTGCTACGGCTCGCTGTTGTTTGAATTGCAGAAACAACTGTATATTTACATGTTTGTTCCCAATCTGTGTTTATCTCAAATATACACAATAAAAAAAAGATTGTTTTCATCTGCGTTTTCATCTCTTCTCTGGTGTCCCACCATAAAATGGAAAATGGCTCTCTTACCCAGTTTGTTTTGGATGGCCTCCAGGATGCTGTCTGAGTTGCAGAGCATGCAGGGTGTTGTTGTGCAGATCTGAATGAAGTATTTTCCCACGGGCTGACGCAGGAACATCGTATAGAATGTCGCTACTTCATACACTCTCATCGGAGCGACTTCCAGCACCTCAGCGACCTGAATGAAAACAATTACAAACATATAATGAGGTTCCCTTACATGACATAAGACGTGGTGTTTTATGGTCCAACAAATTGGCATTACACAGCTGTAAAACAAATTGTGGAAGAATCACTGTGCCTTGTTCATGGCAGAAATAGGAAGCCATCCATGTTGCCTCTGGGCTACATCCAACACTGGGATGGTGGCTGCTTGCTTGTGTCCGATAGGGTACATTGAAATGATCGCCTCGATCCTCTGCAGGGGAAGAAAAACAAAAGACATTTTAACTAATGTGGCATTCCTTAGAATAAGAATGACTGTATCCCACTTTACCTCAACAATAACACCAATTTAAAATATCAAACGATGCTCATACAAAAGTATTAGCTATACAGGTATTTACAAGAAATGCACTGATACTGGTACCTTTTCAAAATGAATATGAAGTTAATGTATCAAAATAATCGTTGTTTTATCTTGGTGATAATGATCAGCTCCTCCTATTTTACTATCTGCTACAGTGGTATATAACCTTTCACCAAAATATGGGGTGAAAACCCTGTATCAAGGTTCAGTTTAAGATATTAAAAAAGAGAAAAATGTCCAGTTGTAACTTTTGAAATATATGCATGCTTGCAAGGGGAGTGAGACAGCCATGCAATTCAATATAACAATAATTAGAAGAACATGAACATGATAATAAAGAAAAAAAACTAAAGATAGGGATGTCTGAAAAGCTCAACTTGTTTGACTTATATAGTCTCATATCAGAACTGGCCAATACAGGTGGGAAAATATTGGTAGATATTCTTACTGGCTCAATTCAGATGTTAACTTTACCTTTTTGTTCTCCTCAGTGAACTCAAAGGGAGTGTCTGGGTTGTTGTCAGGAGTATCTCTGTGCTAAAACAGAAAGACCACAGTGTTAAAGGACAGTTAACATTGTTTATACCAAAGGTTTTATTATCCTTCGTCATCTATGAATAAAACTATTCAGACTTTTAAGTCTTGATTCAAAACATGAAGCTGGTATTATGTAACCACTGCTTTCATGTGAGTAACAGCATCATGTGCAGTTTCTAATAGTATCTGATAAAATATGAATAACCTATCATGTAAGCCCACAGGGGAAAACAGGTGCTGCTATCAGACCGTTGAAAAGACTCAACACAGATAACAATTATTTCTGCTTCTGCACACACTGCCCCCTTGTGAGCAGCAAATAGCCTTTGTGCAGTTAAAGAAAAAAATTAAATGTAATGGTGTTTGAAGATTAAATTGTCAAATACAACATTCCTGATGGAAAAAGAGTGGCTTGCAGACAATTCAGCCGAACCGACTTTCCTTCGATCACAGATCAAAAACATCTTTACTACCAGGGGACAATGAAACCATGGCATGTTTCCATTACGTGAAAATATCACGTGATGTTTTTGTCACACAGCGTGGCTCTAATAGGCTCTGAAGGCAGCTGCTGGGATAAATTAAGAACTTTTTGAAAACTGACACCTTTGGGATTTTTTTTTCAGCGAAAATGGAAACAAACATTTTGTTGAGTTATGCATTCATACAGTAACATTCACACAAAACAGTTACTGGCTGACTTATTTAGAAACAAATACAAATAATATAACCACATGTAAATAATGGGTAAATGCAAGTTTAAACTCAACTGACTTAAGTTTGTGGTTGTGAAAGATTTTTTTACACCAGTATTGTGAGTGAACACTGGAGTAAAACGGGCCCATTTTCTAAAATCCCAGTTCTACATCTTTTTTATACTCTTTCAAAATGCATTAACTTAGTAAAGTATTTTCAAACTATAAATGATATAATATATATGAACTGTTTTATCAATGTATATTGACTATACCCAGCACTGTAAGGTCACAATAAATAAAGAAACAATGTACCGATGCTGTGACGTAATACAAAGTATTGGTGCACATTACATTACATTACATTGATGTATGGTATCTGTTACAGGCAGGCTGACCACACTGATACAAGGCCACAGAGGTCAGTAATAAGGACAATTAACGGTAATTCAGATCTAGGCAATAGTGCATATTATTCATAATATTTTAAGCGCTATTAAGAAAAATGTGATTGATTATTTAAGTGGTCATCCAATGTTGATCGCAGTTCTCCCTGGTGGCTTGGTGCATTCACTGCTATCCCAAGTAGTCCCTGGTTTAAGAGCTAGAATGAAATCTGCTTGACAGAATTGAAAACCACTAATATTCTGGTCCCATTCACCAAATTCTAGGACCTTTTATCTCACAGATTCTGGCTGAAGCACACAGGCAACATGACAATCAGTTCTTATAATAACTTACAATTACCCTAGTAGCTGCTTATTCTTTGAGACACAATTTGTGGTTTTCAACAAGCCTTTAACAATTTCGCCTGACTCCATAGCACTGATGGATACTCTGTACTCAACTTATTCTACACATCTCTAGACATTGTCAAAGAAAATGAAGCTCACCACAAAGATGCCACCAGCTCCAGCGCGCGCAGCAGACCGATGCAAACTCCTGACCTGCCTGGCCTGAAATCACAGAGAGAAAGAGGACAGATAAAGCACTTGTCAGTATGTTAATTCATACTCTGACATCCCAAGAGAGAGACTTTTGGCAGGTTTGTCTTGCTTCAGACAACCTAAAAGGACTGGGAAATGTTGAAGGTAAAAAGACATTTAAAAAAATGGTAATTTTGTCATTTTCCACTTGACATTCTCTAACTTAACTATACCACAATTGTGAGGTCAAATAAAAGGATAAAAATCAGACTATTCTTGTCTTGGTGTCTAACTATTTAACTGTAAGAGGCTTAGAACATTTAACATGTGATACCCTCACATAAGCATAACTTGAGCACTAGTTTCTGCACATTTAACACTTTGCAGGTGTAGTAATAGGGGTCGTAGATTAGTTATACTATGATGTGCATCTTTATGTGGCACTCATTAAGAAAAATATAAGGTATGTATAACTGAATATAAGGCTGTTACCAGCTTGTTTATTGCCTTAATTCTTAATATCATGATGTAATTTTAATTTAAGCCAACCCCCAGGGGCCATAAATCACACATAGTTGAAATAAATGTTAGTGCTAGCAGTGATTAAAATACCAGTGCTTTGCTATGTTGTACAACTGCAGTATCAGCACACACATACATAACTAACTACAACATTGAGTGAGTTACGTGTTCTGAACCTAGCTCACATTTTGTTGTTATATCTAAAATAAACGTGATTTATCAGAATAATTAAGTCAATTCTAATATGCAATTGCTCGTGTCGGGTAACATTTCCTTTGCACTGGTAATTTTGTCCAAATATCAGACAGCAGAAAGCTAAAGTACCTAGCATGCTAACGTTACCCAACCCAATGCTAGCTTAGCGGCCTTCCCTGCTTGCCCTTGTGAGGAGTCACAGCAATTTCTCTACAAATTATTAAAAATGGCACACATACTTCTACCCAGAACCATAAAGAATATCACAAACATACCGTCTGCGAAACTGCAGAGCGAACAGCAGCAGACAAAAACATCTTGGGGCTTGAAGTTTGGTCCCGATATGTTACCAAATGGACCGGGTAGCAGCGGCCGACATCAACACAAGCGCTATCACGCTCGGTTAAGAGGGTCTGACGTGAGATGCTACGTCAGACGTCAGTCCGGCGCAACCTAATCGATCCCAGATTGAAATTTGAGCTCGACAACAAATCAAGTCAAGAGCCCATTTGGGCATTTTTTATGTAACCTGAACTGTACGTCATGTTTCATTTCTACCAGTGTTTACGAGGGACGAATATTCCCAAGCATGACAGTTTTTTGATTACACGTTATGACATTTTATAATAAAGAATGTAATAGCTTTATAAAAGAAATGATACTAAACTTTTTTTTTGAGACTGTGCTTTATCAGAGTAGGGGGAAAAGGAGAACATTTGCCCCCCCCCCCCCCCCCCCCCACAAAAACATGACAATAACAGGGGAACCTTTATTTTGACAAGATTAAATGTATTGACAGCATAAATTGATGCAGAAAAGGCACAAATTTGTACATAAAAATTCAACAGAATGCAGGAAATTGAGTGTCTGACATTAGGATTTTTTTTGCAGAGCACCCCCAAACCCCCCATTTCATATGTGTCCTCCCCAGTGTTGGAACAAAACCTATGCCCTTGCATTCAAGGAATGTGTCTTGGTGATTTGTTGCATAACTATAAACACAATGCAAAAGTCAAGAGACATGATATAAAATAGAAAAACTGACAATTGAAAATGGAAAAAAAGTTTGTTGTTGTTGTCTGTTTTAAGGTGGGAGAGCTGCAGAGTTTTGTGCAGGAATGTGCAAAATATTGAGCAAGGGATGCACGCAAGTTCAAAGTATAAATACCCAGGTAATTAATAATCAATACAATAACAACACACAATACAATAATAATAAATGCAACATATTCCAGTCAGTTAAGTGAATATATATTCAGTGGACATTTAAAAAATTGAGTAAAATAAAAACAATTTATTTTTGAGGCATTTTTATTTAATTTGTAAAAACTTTTTTGTCATTTGATAATAATTGCTCATGTCTATGTCTTGCAGTGAAATTAATTGTCCAGTTTTTGTCATGCATTTTCATATATAAAATACAGTGTGACAAAGTCTAAATCTGTCATGCAAACAAGGTATGATAATGACATATGTACGCCAAGTCAGACAATAAACGTTAAGCAAGGGTTATAATTTGACATGACCTAAAGAACTCTTACAGCAATAGCAAATATGTAACTATAAAAATGTGTCAGCTACTATACCGAGAACATTCTGTGACAATGCTTTGAGGATCAGAAATTTAGTTTACTGGCTGTCAGTGAACAAACAGCCCTCCCCGCTCCCCCATCCCACCCCTCTCTCTCCTCAGAGCACCCATCACCCTCCCTGTCAAATCAATCCTGTGCCTGCATGAATCCTGAGCATTCATGTTGCTGCTGCACACTTCCTTCTCCTCCTCCACCTCCTTGCTTGGAAAAAATACAATAATACGATCAACAGGCCAGGGAGGGCTCAACCAATGAAAAAGTGGGAGTGCCGCACACTGCGAGACGATTGGCTGGCCTGGCCCTAAGTAGACTGTGAGAGATCCTGCAGCTCAGGGATTAGAGGTGGGTCTTTATGCATGCTGAATTGTGTTGCTTCAGAGCAAGAGGCCTTGTAGTGTTCTCACCTTACTCAGGAGGATCCAGACAGATCAGCAGTGACTCCAGATTAACCCACTTTCCTACTCACCCTCAGATGAAATAGGCCCGTCTGCATCTGAGCTTCCACAATGGTTGTTCCTGAGTCTCAGGACAAAATGTACTACCCTCCTGATGACCTGAAGAGGGATGCTCATGTGCCTGATTTTAACTCCTATCTGGCACTGTACAGGAAGTCTCTCGAGAATCCAGAAGGTAGGTCAAACAAGTCTGTATTTTTAGTGCAGTGCTTGCAGTGTTTCCTTGCATTCCCAACTCCCTCTGTATGCAGTATCTCTCTGTGTTTATCTGCCTGGTCTGCAGCCTGTAACACTGACATGAATTATCACTTTGTTCCAGCGTTCTGGAAAGAGATTGCTGAGGAGTTCTTTTGGAAGAAGCCAGCAACAGGACCAATGCTGCAGTATAACTTTGATGTGACAAAAGGGAACATTTACGTAAAATGCATGGAAGGGGCCAAAACCAACATGTGTTATAATGTCCTGGACAGGCTGGTGAGGGAGAGGAATCTTGGCGATAAGGTTGCCTATTACTGGTAAGCAAAAAATGTTTGTCCTGTAAATGATGGCATTGATGGGACACACTGCCTGGAGTTATGTCAGGTATTCCAGTCAATAGCAACTGTTGTGTCTCCTCTGCCAGCTCCAGTGCACCAAAGCAGACCTCAGCTAGTGTAGCACGCTGTCAGAGCTTCAAATTTTCAATCCTGTAAATCAACAGAGAACATTTAACAGGATTTTATTACATGTCATATGCTTTGTCATGGCGGCAGTAGCTCAGTCCATAAGTCCATAGGGACTGGAGCGTGGACTGGTGGCTGGAGAGGTGCCAGTTCACCTCCTGGGCACTGCCAAGGTGCCCTTGAGCAAGGCACCGAACCCCCCAACCGCTCGGGGCGCCTCGCCAAGGGCAGCCCGCTCACTCTGACATCTCTCCACTTTGTGCATGTATAGGTCCTGTTTGTGCATGTGTGTGTCTTTCGGACCTGTGTGTAATTGACAAGCAAGAGTGAAAACATTGAATTTCCCCTCAGGGGGATTAATAAAAGTAAATAAACTTAAACTCTGGGTACAACACATTTTACAATCTAACATTACCGTAAGAGCCCCTTATAAAAACAAGCTTTTGATATTTATCACAGTGCAAAAGCTGAAAATCTTCCAATAAAAAGTCCACTAAAAGCCTTTTGGATTGTTTTCAGAATACTTGTGTTTTCAGTTGTTTTATCTTGGATGTAAGCTCATAAATTTTCTCCTTTCACCTTCACAAGTTCCCATAAAGACTCTATACTTTCTGTAGTTTTGACTTTATATCATGGCACAATCGTCATGTTGCTCTGTCAACAGAAGAGGCTTAGCAAACAACAAATGGGTTCTGCATGTTCAGCAGTAATAGTTCAATGAAACTGGGTTCAGTGGAGACCAGCCATCGCCCACACAAGTGTCTTAACACTGTTTGCACACCATCAGAGCACTTATGTAATATACCTGCTCAAGTGTTTGCCCTGCTGGTTCCAGCACGCCATATGAGGAGGATGCAGCTTTCAGCTGTGTTGTTAATGTGTTTATATTCAAACGATCGGTGGCCAGATGGTTTGTTTTGAACTCTTAAACACTTTTACGACTTCAGCCCACACCTTTGCCAAACAGCAGTTGCAGAACTGTCTCAAATGGGAGGACACACTGCAAAAAATAAGACAGCAAAAAGTATTTGAAAGTCAAATGTGTGACCTTTTGTTTGGTTTCACCTGTAACTGCATCTGTTTTGCAGCTAGTAGAGTCTGAGATTGAGAAGCATCTCAATGCTGTGTGATGACAGGTGTCCCATAGCTGAAGTGTCACCCTTTAAACAAACTCAAACAAACAAACTGTTTTAAACAAAGAGAGATAAATACCAATTTTCTATACGTTCCTTGACCTAGTGGTTGTAAGAAATGGTTTCAAGCTCAACACATTTTCTGTCTCACTGGGTGAGTCATAATAGAAAGAGAAACATCCAGTTTTAAGGTATTGAATGTAAAGTAAAATTAGAGCCTCAGAGGTGATTTATCAGCTGTTTCAAAATGCCCTTTAAAGCTGTTAAACAGTAGAAGCATCAGTGCATGTGTTAGGCATTTGTTGCTGTAACGGCAAGTTTCAGATAAAATGAGACATCTCAGTGTCAGGTTTGTCTCAGTGCCATTTTCTTTTTCAATCTTTTAGACAAGACAAACCAAAAAGCCAAGAAAATTAAAGAGCATAATGAATGACAGACTGAAGTCCATGGTACATACACAACAACAGCACAAAGTCTAAAAGCAATGGTAAACATACCACTGCAGGACAGCAGCTAAAAGCAGCTTCACCATATTTGGATTTTATGATAGACGACCTCAGAGGATCTGTGGGTTTGAATCTCTTGCAAAAGTATTTTGCTCATAAATCATTTTGGGGATTTATAGCCGAGTTGTATTGGCTAAAAGTTATTTGAGAAGTGGAGTGATGTTCCCAGCTTTCTTGGTCTCTCTAAGATTTTAAGTAGCAGCATTCTGAATGAGCGGCAGCTGTCAAAGAGCTTTTTAAGAAAGACCTGAGAAAATCCTATTACAGCAGGCTGGCCGTTACAGAGATCAAGACGTGGATTAGGTTTCCTAAATCTTGTTTGTTGGTGAATTCCCTGATTCATGCTCTATTTTATGGTGGTAATAGGCCACATTGTTATTGTCTCGACATGGGCATCAAAATTAGGTTTTGATTCCCTGACTACACCAAGATTTCTCATTTGGGTTTTCAGCAGCAGACAGTAATGACGAACCTGACTTTTAGTTAACTTTGCGCCAAAAACACACCAATGCAGTGTATATGGAAAGCTGTGGTGGCCACTCTGAGTTGCAGGCATTTGGTCCTCCGGCAAAGTGCGGCCAAACTAAAAGTTGGGGATAGTTTTACTTTTAGTTTAAGGCCAGAGGATAACCACAGCCTATCGGTAATGAGTCTTGTGACTCATGTGACATGTTGACTCATGTTACAAAGAACATCTTCTTACCTGAAACACATGAATACGCTTCCCATCACAGAAAAATGTGATTCAGTCAGGTCCACTTTAGTCAAAGAAAACCTTATTTCCATTTGCAGTATTATATTTGGAGGTATAGCTCTGTTCTGGGGTCTCTCTGCCTTTCCTAGGCCTACGCAGAAAGCCTCTTCCACGCGCTTACGTGGAAAGTCTTAAGGCAGAGAGAGCACACCTCTCTGCCCTTCCATGCACAAATGAGCAAAGCCTGAGGCAGAGACAGCAAACATCTCTGCCCTTCCATGCGCCTCCATGGAAAGCCTAAGGGCCGTAATATACTTGCTGCAAACAACGCGACTGCATCATGGCTGCCATGCGTGATCTGCGTTCGTTTGATGCGTCAGCCGCACATCTCAACATGAGGTACTGTGGCGCACGCGTGAGGTGCAATATTGACATGACCGCCAGAGGCGCTTGTGCGAATGAACACAGTGACCATGAGATCAGACCAGACAGAGTCGCTGTCGGAGCAATGGCGGAAACTTTTGAAGAGAGGCTGACAGACCTAGTGCGGAACTACCCGCATCTCTATGATGTTTCCATGCTGTTACATAGTGACATAGTTCTTCTTCCTCAACAAGCATATCAAGGGCATCCATGTTTGTTTACAATACCCGGCCACTGAATTCTTTCTCCTAGGATGGCGAAGGCATGGCTCATCCTCATCTCCCTCTGATAGGCTAGTAGTCAGTGCCTTTTTTTGGCTGGATTGGTTAGGTTTAACGAAAGAATGTCAGGGTAAGTCAATCTGAGGCAGATTAAGGCAGAGTAGAGCGGGTCTTGCCTTCACCATCCTAGGAAAAAAAACTTGCCGGCCAGCATGCACTACCTGATATCCGGGTTATATTTCTGTTGTCTGCCCCAAGTGGAGACCGCCAGTATTGTGTATTTTGGCTGCGTAGTGCTGCAGCAAGTATATACACAGACACGGCGCATTGTGTAAGCGTACATTCGATCAAGCGGCAAGTCTATCAAGGCAGGGAGAGCAGCAGCAAAGACCCCCGGGAACAGAACAGAGCAGCATCAATGACAAATAGAAATGACAATGATAAGTCAGACATAGCATGAAAAGGAGGAGCTGGGGTGGAGGCGGGTTGCAACACGGCTTGTTGAGGAAGCAGCAACAGTAGGCAGGCCAGAGCAGTTCAAATAGGGCGTCCTGAATGAGATTTGCCAATTGATTGCATAATAGGGCGTCCTGAATGAGATTTGCCAATTGATTGCATAGAAAGGAATCGTGATCTATCAGCTGCTCCATTAGTTGATTGGGCTGTTTGAGATCAGCTGATGTAGCTGGGATGTGAGCTGAGCTTGACATTGTGTCCAGCCTGAACTAACACATTGCTCAATTTATTTTGATAAGCTACATTTTGCCACAGCTGGGTGTGTTTCAGAGAGTCATATTAGAGCTAATGGGTGCATTTAGCAGTTGAATCAAAGAGGTCCAAGGATTGGCCCCTGTGGAGTTCCACATTTCATTTGGTTGGCTCTGATACTTCTTTGCCAAGAGGCACAACATCACATATAAGGACCTTTTAAAGACAACCAAATATGTGGACATAATCAATAGCAGTTGCGTTTCGTCAGTGTATTGATTTATTTCACCATCATCATGATGTAAAGTTGATGCCAAGTTAGCACACTGTTTTGGCTTTCACAAACTGTTGTTCTGACAAACATTCAAATCAAATACAGACAGCACCAACAGTGGGAACAGGTTATCTCTCCTGTGAGACTCAAAGAACTCTGTATTGGAAGGGTTTCTGTATCTACAGTATATCTCTGTATCTGTCTTCTATATGTATGAAAATGATAAAATAAAAAGTATAAAAATGGTTAGCTCTTTAACACATACAGAGCTTCACACAATCTGAAACAGGTTTTTCATGACTGTTTAGGCTGAGTATTTTCTGTTGTATGTTGTCATCTCAGGGAGGGGAACTCACCTGACCACCACATGGCCATCACCTACAGCCAGCTGCTGAGCCAGGTCTGCCGCTGTGCCAATGTCCTCAAGCAAATGGGTGAGAAACCTAAATCTTGCATGCAAACAATACATAGTATAATTTGCCCAGTAGCTCCAAATATAGATGACTTGACCTTTTGAAATTACTTATAGCATTGAAAAGTTTGAGTTTAAAAAGGTACACAAAATAACATGTTTCAGTTTGTGGTTTCATGAGGGAAGATGAACATAATGATAAAAACCAGCATGCTGCAACACAAGAGATACGGCAGTATGCCCAATGCACCTGTTCAATATACAATTGCTGGTTTGAGTTGAGAAGTAATACCCAGGTGTGATTTGTGTTATCCAAAACATCAAATCTGCTTGTTTCCTTGTTCAAGGTATAAAAAAGGGAGACAGGGTGTCCATCTACCTCCCCATGATCCCAGAACTGGTCTACGCTATGTTGGCCTGTGCAAGGATAGGCGCTGTTCACTCCATTGTGGTAAGTAGATGGATGTTTGGCCTTTGTTTGACACATTTTGGAGACACAGACATGTCAAGGGTTTTTTTTTTCAACTTTCTGATATCTGTTGTGTTGTCATCTGTGAGAAACTTAACTCTCTCTGGTGTTCCAAGCAGGAGTCAGGCATCATTGTCTTATGGGACTATTTAACTCTATATCTGGCATGCATACGTTTCAATCTGTGTGCAGACAGTCACGTAAGTTTGCAGTGTTTGCAGCTCTTACTTGAACCTGAGCTCTTGCTCCTGTTAGTCCAGACTGCCCCACTCCTGTAGTTACCAGCTGTTCTCTGTGTGAACATAGCGCTGACAGCACCTGCACCCAATATATGGGTCAGTCATTTACTGGCTGTATCTAGCTTGGAGAGGCATTAGAGTCTGTGCAGTTTTGCAAGCAAGCCAACAGTATTTTAGGTTTTCAAGCCTAAAATACGCAAAGGTTAGTGGCCCTGTTAAAAATATCTCCACGCTGCTCCAAGATGGTTTGTTTTATGACTTGCAAAGGCCTGTTGTTGGCAGACTGAAGTGAAAGCGACCTTGCCTGTGCTTGGTCATTGTTGCACATTTTCCAGCTCTGAGTTTTTACACTTGACATGAACACACTCAGTAACATAAGGATCTTTGGTATAGAGCCAGCTTCTTGGATTCTCACGTGACTGTTAATATTAATCATAAATTAGCTTGGTATGAAATTAAATCATAGATGGAGCCAGACAGGACAGCCAGTGCCACTCACGCTGTGACATTTTGCTGAGTCCAGAATCCTCAGTGACCTGATTCATAATGCTGTCATCAACACTGAAACTTTATACTCTGAACTATTGACCTTGGCGAGAACACAAGCGTCTGGCAGAGGACGCAGCAGATGACAATCATATAAAAGATTAATTATAAATGTCTGGTTCATTATGTAAGATTGAACAAGGTGACTGCGCTATACATGGGAATGAGAGGGAACAGCATGCTTCAGACTGTCTGTCTGCACTTTAACGGAGACTATGTAGCTTTTACCGAACTGCAGCTATTTGTGGCCACAAGTGACAATCAAGGAATAATGACTGAATCTAAAACATAGTGTAACAGTAGCGCCAGAAGAGAACAGACATAAAGTCAGGGTTGTGGTTTATGTAGAAATGAAAATTGTAGTTTTTCAGACAAAAAATGTGGTAATTCTTCCCACAATTGTTACGTAGTCTTGCTTCAAATGTAAGCTAGAAGTCATATATTGTTTTTTGATTAGGAGGAAACCAAATCTATTGGGTTGACACATTTTTTTCCCTGTTGTTAAAGGTACAGTTCAACCCAAAAGCAAAAGTACATATTTTTCCTCTTACCTGTAGTGTTATATATCAGTCTAGATTGTTTTAGTGTGAGTTGCTGAGTGTTGGAGATATCACCTGTAGAGATGTCTGCCTTCTCTCCAGTATAATGGAACTAGATGGCACTCGGCTTGTGGTGCTCAAAGCGCCAAAACGAAAGAAATAAATACATTTGAAAAACTCAACAGCAATGTCTCTTCCCTGAAATCATGACCCGGTTACTCAAGATAATCCACAGACCTTGTTGTGAGCAGTTTCATGTTCTTTCTACCAAACTGCACCCACCAATTGTATCACCACACAGAAGGAAGCGTACATCTACTCATGGATGAGAGGCTCGTGCTTGTGACAGTGCAAGATATAAACATTAACGGCGTCCTCCTCAGTTCAACTGTACTGTTGGTTAGTTTAGTAGTGCTAGGTGCGCTAGCAGTAGATGCATGCATCCTTCAGCGCAGTGATGCAGTTGGCGGATGTAGTTCAGCAGAAAGAAAATAGTCCCTACATGAAACTGCTCACAACAAGGTCTGTGGATTATCTTGAGTAACCGGGTCATGATTTCTAGAGAGGGTATTTTTTGGCACTTTGAGCACCACAAGCCCAGTGCCATCTAGTTCCACTCTAGACATCTCTACGGCCGATATCTCCAACAGTTGGCACCTCCCACCAAAACAATCTAGACTGATAAATAGAACTACATTTTGGGGTGAACTATCCCTTTAAAGAGACTTAGACCTGTTGGTGCTAAAGGCCCAGTCCAGATGGGGCTTCTTCCTATAGCTGGCCGTCATTAATATTAGTGATAATACAACATTGTACTGACAAAGTTAAATGCTGAGACCAAGGAATGCAACAACATTGCTGAAATGGCATCTGACAAGAAACATAAGCAGCCGGATCAAACAGGTTTTTTGTTAGCTTACTTTAAAGCAAAAATAAAGGCAAACAGTAAATGTTCATCAGAGTTTACAGACTGATTTGCACATATTTACTTTAGTTGTGTGCCCACATGTTTCCTGAGCAATGTTAGATTGGTTTAGATAATGTGCTTGTTTGCAACCTGTCATGTTTTTTTGGCCTCTTGGACTTTCTTGTGTCGCCCATGTTGCTGTGTTCCCAGATCTCAGCAAATATTTTGATGATTACAGTGCTGTCAATAGACATGGTGGACAAAACTATGACAGTAACACCCACCTTTAATAGAACAGAATTATCTATTTAAAGGTCATAAGCTGTGTCTTGTCTTTGTCTTTGCAGTTTGCAGGTTTCTCCGCTGACTCTCTGTGTGAGAGGATCATAGATGCCCAGAGCAGCATCCTGGTGACAGCAGGTAGGTCCGGCAGCTCAGATAAGAGATATGTCAGCCAACACAGCAGCGCCAGGATGTGATGTGTTGTTGCCCTCAGGGGCTCTTAATGTGGTTTTTAAGTTGTAAAGAGCCTCAGTGTTTAAACACCGTCTCCCTGCTAGTTCACAAACCTCCTCATCTGTCCCACCATCACTCTCTCCCTCCATCCCTTTGTGATATACAGATGGTGTTTACAGAGGAGAGAAGCTGATCAACCTGAAACAGATTGCAGACGAGGCTCTGGAGAAGTGCCGCGAAAAGTATGTTCTGCGTGCAAGGCCAACAGTTTGTCAGTTCTCAGCAACCACCCTTATTTACACTCACTGCTGGTAATGGGACTCAGCCGCTGGCATATGAGTCACTGGACACACACATACACACACGCACACACACACACACACACACACACACACACACATAAAGCAAAGCCTTATCAGCTGTTATCAAGGATGTTGAGGAAACACACTGCCCGGTTTCCACATTACGGGGTTGCCGGGCAACATGGGGCGCTCACACTCATCCTGGGAAGCTCAAGCTGCTCGTCTCCCATGGCAACGTGAGCCTGGGAGGGATGTGCTATCAGGGGGGTGGGGGTATCATTGCAAAATAAAACATATAGTGATATTCACTATACCAACACTTCATGTGGCAAAACAAAAGTGTAATTCTGATTTTGGACACAAATCTAGTATTTTCTTACTATTTCTTGCTAGTTACTATTTACTTATTATATCATGTACTTTTTTTTTTTACTTAATATTGTTAAGTACTACTTCTGTCAGTTTTAAGAGGGATCTGTACTCTGTTGCTCTTTCTAAGGTGTCTCCCTTTTTTCCTGTTCCTGTTTTTTGGTGTTTTTACTTATACAAATCAAGGGTAAAAGAGGTGAGGTCTCATTTTGCTGAGACTGTAAAGCCCAGTGAGACAAATATTCCATCTATATATATGGGAAAAAACAATGAAACAGAAAAAACACTGCTTCTAAACTCTAATTTTCTCATGTGAAAACTGTCACATGGGATGTCAAATAAAACTCTGGTTAAAGTTTGGTCCTTTATGAGAATAAAGACATGTCCCAAAGGCTCACATAATATTTAAAAAAAAATTTAAAGGGCCAGTGTGTAATATTTGGCATGGTTTATTGTCAATCTGAATCTGAATCTGAATATTCTACCCATTAATATGTTTATACAAGTGTATAATCGCTATAAAATAAAATTCGTTTGGTTTTCGTAGCCTTATAATTATGCTTTTATATATATATATATAGCAAGGGCCTTGCTTTAGAGAGGTCGCCATCTTGCGCCGTCATGTATGTACGGCAGACCGAGCGGACA